>NC_057810.1:314701449-314707179 GCF_018294505.1 Triticum aestivum
TTTTTACTAGGGCATGATGAGGCCATACCATGGCACCATGCCAGGCATCATGTTCTTCAAGCATGTATTTCATTTTTCTATAGTTGAAAAACCAATAAACTACATGTTAGCGGTTGACTCTTGCCACACATATCCTTGAAATCTCCGCCCATTCCTTGTAAAAGGCATGAGAATTTACTAAATACCACGAGCACGGTTTTCGAGACCGTTCTTGTGCACCTTTTCATGCATCAATTTTTTAAAGTTGAATTATGTGCATTAATGCCTAGAACATGCAAATAATCACCTAAATATGGTAAATGAGCCCGGAAAAGTGCCAAATTTGAACACGATAATTTACAGGGTGTATATTCATTATAGAAAAAAGCCTCAAGGACAAAGGTTGAAAGAAATTTGGATCCCCTTCAATCTTGGTGATTTCCCTCTCGAAATCATGAAACTTCCTAATGGTTTGATTTATGAAGGGTGTGCATGACAACATAAGCCAAACCTTCTCAAATTATTACCAGGGCATGGTGAGGCTATACCATGGCACCATGTCGGGCGCCATGTTTCCCAAGCATGTATTTCATTTTTCTATAGTTGAGAAACCAATAAAAGACGTGTTTTGTGGTTGACTCTTGCCACACATATCCTTGAAATCTCTGCCCATTCCTTGTAAAAGGTATGAGAAATTACTAAATAGCACGAGCATGGTTTTCCAGACTGTTCTTATGCACCTTTTCATGCACCGATTGTTTGAATTTGAATTATGTGCATTAATACCTAGAAAATGCACATAATTGCTACGGTGAATGAGCCCAAAAAAATACCAAATTCGAACACGGTGATTTGCAGGGTGTATGTTCATCATAGAAAAAAAACTCAAGGACACAGGACAAAGGATGACCCCCTTCAATCTTGGTGATTCCCCTCTTGAAACCATGAAACTTACTCGTTGATGGTTTGATTTATGAAGGGCATGCATGACGACATAAGCCAAACATTCTCACATTTTTAACAGGGCATGGTGAGGCCATACCATCGCACATGTCAGGAGTCATGTTTTTCAAGCATGTATTTCATTTTTCTATATTTAAAAAACCAATAAACGACGCATTTGTGGTTGACTCTTGCCACACGTATCCTTGAAATCTCTGCCCATTCTTTGTAAGAGGCATGAGAATTTACTAAATACCTTGATCATGGTTTTCTAGACAATTTTTTTGCACTTTTTCATGCACCGATTGTTTGAATTTGAATTCTATGCATTAGTGCCTAGAAAAGACACACAATCGTTTAAATATGGTAAATGAGCCCAAAAATATATCAAATTTGAACATGTTGCATTGGAGGGGCTATGTTGATCGTAGAAAAAAACCGAATGACAAACAAGGAAGGAAATTTGGATTCCCATTGAATCTCGGTGATTTACTATCGTGCACGATTCATCTCCGTCGCCTCTGCAAACCATGTGTGTTCACCCACACATCAAAAAGAAAAAAGAAAACCCTCGCCCCCTGCCCACTTCGTCCCCACCCACTCGTCGCGCACTCCTCCGCAACTCTGCACCTCAACAACTTCTATTGCGGTGCCACCCTAAGCTTGACGGCTGTCGGTGGAGGGCGGAGGTTGCGCTCCAAACAACACGAGATTTCACCCCCTATCGCTTGCCGCCGCCTATCTGCACTGACTTTTTGGACTCTGGTCGATTGGGGTTTTCTGCGGGATTGAGCCGGGGATTTTTCTTATGGAGAAGGTAATTAGTTTACTGTAATATTCACTCATCTCTTATCGCAGTCCGCCTGTCGCTATTAATCAACCGACGAAAATCGTCGTGGATTCATTTTTCTTCTAGTTGATTCGAGGCTTTTCATTCAAGTGTCCATAGTGCGAGCATAAATCGGACACGTGTGATCGTGGCCAATCAGAAAAAAAGTTCTATCTCACCATTCCAGATGACTTCAGGGAGCATTCCATATGTTCAATCCCACCCTACCACGGTCGGCATGACCTAGATTTATGAACATATACGGTATATTGCTACATTTTGATGAAAGGTACAGTGCCACATGCACCCTAGATGTCGAAGACGGGTTTTTTCTAAATTAGGCAAATTAATGGTGTATTGTCATTCAGTTACTCTCATATTTGCATCAAATCTTTGTTACATTATATATTTTTGTACTTTGCTTTTAGCTATATATTGTTCTGTTCTCTCAATTACTCCCATATTTGCATATTGCTCTATTATTTCAATATATCTAATTTACGATCTTAATTTTCATTTCAAGCAGTACATCCCTTGCTTTGCAAGAACACGAGTAGAAGGAAATCTTGGGCTTTACTTTGTTGATGACTCCATGGATGTCATATTGACAACGCAACATGGATTTACAATGGCAGTTAGAATAAAACTTGATAAAGATGGTCACTCCTATTTTGATGTGGACGTTTGGAGAAAAAAATTAAAGTTTTATGAACTGAAAGCTGGCAATAAAATTCTAGTGCGTGCACCACAACCTGATCTAATTAACATGGATGTTTACTTCTCCAACGTCATCAGCTGATCACAGTCTGGTCGAGGTTAGTGTTCTTTCAACTTTCTCCATGCTGACATATTACTTTACAAAATCGGGGTATTTGTTTTGACTAACTGATTACTGTTTAAGCAACCAATTGTGATTTCATTTTCTGACTCTGTTTCTAGGCAATAGCAAATTCTATTTACCAATTTATGTCCGCTATATATTCTCCTGCCATGTTCTAAATAAATAATACCTTTCCACCTTTTAAGCAGGATGTGTTGGATGCATAGTAACTATCTGTATGTTACTCAGCATACCAAATTTCACTAGAAACACTTGAAGCATGTCATAAAATTTGTTGATAATCTGATAGAGATAGCACAGCGTATGAACACTTGATTTTGGATCGGATTAATTCTACCTATGGTGCACACATTGAACAAGACCAATTGTGTGCACAAAATGTTGGTAAAAAGTCTTATTTTTATGTTGATGTTCATAAACTATACATATCTTCAATGATATGTTACAATTGGTTTTTATTCTACATTGCAACAGAAATTGCCCACTGCAGCTGTTCCTGAATCGATTTCTTGACGTGGTCGAATTACACTTGTGCCTGCTAATAATGCCAAAGTGATTGCAAGGTACTACATTTCTCGCAAAAATGGAACCATTCAAATTAACAAGTTCTTGCTTGTCGTGGCAATGCACCCACATTGGAAAATTGGAGACACTGTCCTACTCATGCTCTACCAAGGCACATGAGGGTTCTTCCTTTTCATTGATGAGATGTCGAGTCGCCTGATACGTCTCCGTCATATCTACTTTTCCAAACACTTTTGCCCTTGTTTTGGACTCTAACTTGCATGATTTGAATGGAACTAACCCGGACTGACGCTGTTTTCAGCAGAACTGCCATGGTGTTATTTTTGTGCAGAAATAAAAGTTCTCGGAATGACCTGAAAATCCACGTAGCAACCTTTTGGAATTAATAAAAAATATCAGCGAAAGAATCAACGTCAGGGGGCCCACACCCTGTCCACGAGGGTGGGGGGCGCGCCTACCCCCCTGGGCACGCCCCCCTACCTCGTGGGCCCCCTGGTGCTCCACCGACCTCAACTCCAACTCCATATATTCACGTTTGGGGAGAAAAGAATCAGATAGAAGGATTCATCGCGTTTTACGATATGGAGCCACCGCCAAGCCCTAAACTCTCTCGGGAGGGCTGATCTGGAGTCCGTTCGGGGGATTCTGTCACCGTCGTCATCATCAACCATCCTCCGTCACCAATTTCATGATGCTCACCGTCGTGCATGAGTAATTCCATCGTAGGCTTGCTAGACGGTGATGGGTTGGATGAGATTTACCATGTAATTAAGTTAGTTTTGTTAGGGTTTGATCCCTAGTATCCACTATGTTCTGATATTGATGTTGCTATGACTTTGCTATGCTTAATGCTTGTGACTAGGGCCCGAGTGCCATGATTTCAGATCTGAACCTATTATGTTTTCATGAAATGTGAGTTCTTGATCCTATCTTGCAAGTCTATAGACACCTATTATGTGTTATGATCCGACAACCCCGAAGTGACAATAATCGGGACCACTCTCGGTGATGACTGTAGTTTGAGGAGTTCATGTATTCACTAAGTGTTAATGCTTTGGTCTGGTACTCTATTAAAAGGAGGCCTTAATATCCCTTAGTTTCCAATAGGACCCCGCTGCCATGGGAGGGTAGGACAAAAGATGCCATGCAAGTTCTTTTCCATAAGCACGTATGACTATATTTGGAATACATGCCTACATTACATTGATGAACTGGAGCTAGTTCCGTGTCACCCTATGTCATAACTATTACATGAGGAATCGCATCCGACATAATTATCCATCACTGATCCAATGCCTACGAGCTTTTCACATATTGCTCTTTACTTAGTTACTTTACCATTGCTGCTGTTACAATTACTACAAAACTGCTACTGTTACTTTTGCCACGGTTACCATTACTTCCATACTACTCTGTTACTAAATACTTTGCTACAGATACTAAGTTATCCAGGTGTGGTTGAATTGACAACTCAACTGCTAATACTTGAGAATATTCTTTGGCTCCCCTTGTGTCGAATCAATAAATTTGAGTTGAATACTCTACCCTCAAAAACTGTTGCGATCCCCTATACTTGTGGGTTATCAAGACTATTTTCTGGCGCCAGTGCCGGGGAGCATAGCTCTATTCTTTGAGTCACTTGGGATTTATATCTGCTGATCACTATGAGGAACTTGAAAGACGAAAGAACTAAGATTTTTCCCTCAACTACAAGGGGAGGTAAGGAACTGCCATCTAGCTCTGCACTTGATTCTCCTTCTGTTTTGAGTAAGCTTGCGACACCTAAACCTTCTTCTGTTATTAATTCTGATATGTCGCATGTTATTGATGATGCCACCTTTGCTATGCGTGATGCTTATGATGAAACTACTTCTATGCTTGATACTACTGTGCTATTAGGTGAATTTCTTGATGAACAACTTGCTAGGGCTAGAGAGAATGAAATTATTGAAACTGGTAATATTGATGAAAGTGATGATGAAGGTTCTCCCCCTACATATGAATTGCCTGTTGTGTCTGAGGGTTATGTTATGGATGAAAAAACTGCTAGAGATGTTCTTGCTTGCAATGATAGATATGATCTTAAGAAATTATTAGCTAAACTGAAAGAAAAGTCTCTGAATGCTAGAATGAAATATGACCCTGTTTTTGCTACTTCATCTATCTGTGTTACTGATAAGGATTATGATTTCTCTGTCGATCATGAAATAATTACTTTGGTTTAATCTGATCCTTTTTATGGCTATGAATCTGAAACTGTTGTGGCACATCTTACTAAATTGAATGATATAGCCACCCTATTCACTAATGATGAGAAAACTCACTACTACTATATCCTTAAGTTATTTCCATTCTCATTAAAGGGTGATGCTAAAACATGGTTTAATTCTCTTGATCCTAGTTGTGTGCGTAGTCCCCAGGATATGATTTATTACTTCTCTCCTAAATATTTCCCCGCTCATAAGAAACAAGCTGCTTTAAGGGAAATATATAATTTTGTGCAAATTGAAGAAGAGAGTCTCCCACAAGCTTGGGGGACACTTCTCCAATTACTTCATGCTTTGCCTGATCATCCTCTCAAGAAAAATGAAATACTTGATTTCTTTTATAATGG
>NC_057810.1:314707189-314707990 GCF_018294505.1 Triticum aestivum
CTAACCGATGCTTCCAAAGACCACCTGGATAGTTGTGTTGGTTGTGTTTTCAGGGAAAGAACTATTGATCAAGCTGAATTGTTATTGAATAATATGTTGACTAATGAAAATAATTGGACACTCCCTGAACCAACTCCTAAGCCAACTCCGAAGAAAAGGGGTGTTCTATTTCTCAAGCCTGAAGATATGCAAGAGGCAAAGAAATCTATGTAAGAAAAGGGTATTAAAACTGAAGATATTAAGAATTTACCTCCTGTTGAAGAAATACATGGCCTTAATATACCACCTATTGAAGAAATACATGGTCTTGATAACCCGACACAGGTAGTAAAGGTAAATTCTCTCTATAGATATGATAAAGTTGAAATCCCGTCGACTAAGTTTGCTAGCGAATGCTTGGATGAGTTTGATGACTTTATGGCTAAACAAGAAAACTTCAATGCTTATGTTGGTAGACAATTGAAAAATAATGCTTATATGATTGGACACTTGAGTGATTATATGTCTAGAGTTAAGAATGAACTTAAACTTATTAGTAAACATGCTTCTATGGTTACCACTCAAGTAGAACAAGTGCTTAAAGCTCAAAATGATTTGCTCAATGAATTAAATGATAAGAGAAATGATAATGTCGTTAGAGTTATGACTAGAGGGGGTAAAATGACTCAGGAACCTTTGTATCTTGAGGGACACCCTAAGAGGATTGAGCAAGATTCTCATAGAAATAATGTTGATGCACCTAGTCCTTCTAAGAAGAAGAAGAAAAATGATAGGACTTTGCATGCTTCTAGTGAACCTGTT
>NC_057810.1:315309988-315478109 GCF_018294505.1 Triticum aestivum
TGTGATGTTTATCTTTTATACATCTTATTTTGCTTAGTTCGGCGGTAGCTTTACAAGATGATCCCTTACTAAAATTTCAAGGTATAAGTGTTCTCCCTGAGAATGCACCATTGCGACAGTTCTTCATGCTGAGACACCACGCAATGATCGGATGTGATAAGCTCTACATTCACATAATGGGTGCAAGCCAGTTTTGCACACGCACAATACTCGGGTTAAACTTGACGAGCCTAGCATATGCAGATATGGCCTCGAAACATTGGAGACCGAAAGGTAGAGTGTGAATCCTATAGTAGATATGATCAACATAGTGATGTTCACCATTGAAAACTACTCCATCTCACGTGATGATCGGACATGGTTTAGTTGATTTGGATCACGTGATCACTTAGATGATTAGAGGGATGTCTATCTAAGTGGGATTTCATAAGTAATATGATTAATTGAACTTTAATTTATCATGAACTTAGTCCTGATAGTATTTTGCAAATTATCTTGTAGATCAATAGCTCGCATTGTAGCTTCCCTATGTTTTGATAAGTTCCTAGAGAAAACTAAGTTGAAAGATGATAGTAGCAATGATGTGGACTAAGTCCTTGATCTGAGGTTTCTCCTCATTGCTACATAGAAGAATTATATCTTGGATGCACCGTTAGGTGACAACACTTTTGCAGGAGCAGATGCAGATGTTATGAATGTTAGGTTAGCTTAATATGATGACTACTTGATAGTTTAGTGCACCATGCTTTATGGCTTAGAATCGGGACTTCAAAGATGTTTTGAACGTCATGGACCATATGAGATGTTCTAGCAGTTGAAGTTAATATTTCAAGCAAATACCCGAGTTGAGACATATTAACTCTCCAACAAGTTCTATAGCTAAAAGGATGGAGGAGAATAGCTCCAGCAGTGAGCATGTGCTTAGATTGTTTGGGTACTACAATCGCTTGAATCAAGTG
This sequence comes from Triticum aestivum, assembly GCF_018294505.1. Taxonomy (NCBI): domain Eukaryota; kingdom Viridiplantae; phylum Streptophyta; class Magnoliopsida; order Poales; family Poaceae; genus Triticum; species Triticum aestivum. The sequence goes on from NC_057810.1 coordinate 315,310,948, forward strand.
GAAGTTAATCTTCCAGATAAGATAGTGATTGACAGAGTTCTCTAGTCACCATCACCAAGTTACTAGAACTTCGTGATGAACTATAGTATGCAAGGGATGACAAAAACTATTCCCGAGCTCTTCGTGATGCTGAAATCAACGAAGGTAGAAATCAAGAAAGAGCATCAAGTGTTGATGATTGACAAGACCACTAGTTTTAAGAAAAGGGCAAAGGGAAAGAAAGGGAACTACAAGTAGAATGGCAAGCAAGTTGTCACTCCCGTGAAGAAGCCCAAAGCTGGACCAAAGCCTGAAACTGAGTGATTCTACTACAAAGGAAATGGTCACTGGAAGCGGAAATGCCTTGAATATTTGGTGGATAAGAAGGATGGCAAAAGTGAACAAGGGTATATTTTATATACAGGTTATTGATGTGTACCTTACTAGTGTTTATAGTAGCCCCTGGGTATTTGAGACTTGTTTGATTGCTAAGATTAGTAATTCGAAACAGAAGTTACAGAATAAACAGAGACTAGTGTATTCCTACACGAATTAGTGAGGAAGCTAATGACGATGATCATGAAACTTTAGATCAAGTTACTATAGATCCTCGTAGGTCTTCCAGAGTATGGTCTGCATCAGAGTGGTACCGTAATCCTGTTCTAGAAGTCATGTTACTAGACCATGATGAACCTACTAACTATGAGGAAGCGATGATGAGCCCAGATTCCACGAAATGGCTTGAAGCCATCAAATCTGAGATGGGATCCATATATGAGAACAAAGTGTGGACTTTGGTGAACTTGCCCGATGATCGGCAAGCCATAGAATATAAATGGATCTTCAAGAGGAAGACGGACGCTGATAGTAGTGTTACTATCTACAAAGCTCGACTTGTCATGAAAGGTTTTTCAACAAGTTCAAGGTGTTGACTACAATGAGATTTTCTAAACTGTAGCGATGCTTAAGTCTGTCCGAATCATGTTAGCAATTGCCACGTTTTATGAAATCTGGCAAATGGATGTCAAAACTGCATTCCTTAATGGATTTCTTAAAGAATAGTTGTATATGATACAACAAGAAGGTTTTGTCAATCCTAAAGGTGCTAACAAAGTGTGCAAGCTCCAGCGATCCATCTATGGACTGGTGCAAGCATCTCGGAGTTGGAATATACGCTTTGATAGTGTGATCAAAGCATATGGTTTTATATATACTTTTTAAGAAGCCTATATTTATAAGAAAGTGAGTGGGAGCACTACAACATTTCTGATAAGTATATGTGAATGACATATTGTTGATCGAAAATAATGTAGAATTTTTCTGGAAAGCATAAAGGAATGTTTGAAAGGAGTTTTTCAAAGAAAGACCTCGGTGAATATGCTCACATATTGAGCATCAAGATCTATAGAGATAGAACAGGACGCTTGATAAGTTTTTTCAATGAGTACATACCTTGACAAGATTTTGAAGTAGTTCAGAATGGAACAGTTAAAGAAGGAGTTCTTACCTGTGTTGCAAGGTGTGAAGTTGAGTCAGACTCAATGCCCAACCACTGCAGAGAATAGAATGAGAATGATCACTGGACAGCGGTCAAAATTATCCTTAAGGACTAAGGAAATATTTCTCAATTATGGAGGTGATAAAGAGTTTGGCGTAAAGAGTTACATCGATGCAAGATTTGACACCGATCTGGATGACTCTAAGTCACAATCCGGATACATATTGAAAGTGGGAGCAATTAGCTAGAGTAGCTCCGTGCAGAGCATTGTAGACATAGAAATTTGAAAATTACATACGACTCTGAATGTGGCAGACCCGTTGACTAAACTTCTCTCACAAGCAAAGCATGGTCACTCTTTTGGGTGTTAATCACATAGCGATGTGAACTAGATTATTGACTCTAGTAAACCCTTGGGTGTTAGTCACATGGAGATGTGAACTAGTCACATAAAGATGTGAACTATTGATGTTAAAACACATGACGATGTGAACTAGATTACTGACTCTAGTGCAAGTCGGAGACTGAAGGAAATATTCCCTAGAGGCAATAATAAAGTTATTATTTATTTCCTTAATTCATGATAAATGTTTATTATTCATGCTAGAATTGTATTAACCGGAAACTTAGTACATGTGTGAATACATAGACAAAGAGAGTGTCACTAGTATGCCTCTACTTGACTAGCTCGTTACATCAAAGATGGTTAAGTTTCTGTCGGTGGGAAACGACACCTATGGGATCACAAGAATCCCTACTACGGTTGCGGGGCGCGGGGTCGTGAGAAGAGCAGGATTAGTAACCAACACAACGATCGTTTACACAGGTTTAGGCCGCGAGGATGCGTAAAACCCTAGTCCTGCTTTGGTGGATGTATTGAGTGTTCTTGAGCTCTTGAACTAGCTACGGTGGCTGTGTGGTTCAATAGAGCCAAATCCCTCTCCAGTACGCCATGGGCCTCCTTTTATAGTCGAAAGGGGCTGCCACGGTGATACACAGGAGGTGGAAAGGCCTACAGTGCTATGAGCCTATCGCTCGTATTACAGGACAAGACGCATTTAATGCGTAGCTTAGGTGTCCCCTTGCTTTATCGGGGACGGGAGCGAGGACCGTCCCATCCGTTGCTGCCCCCCCTCGCTTCGACACGCGCCCTGGCCAGTGATGCATGTGACGCCATGTAGGCAGGCAAGCAGCTGAGGTGGCGCGGTGGTGGAGCCTCCATGAAGATCTTAATGCCGCCACGTAGGCGCGTGCTGAGTTGGCCTGGAAGCTGCATGTTGCCACGCAGGTGCCTGCCCAGTTGGTTGGGCTGGCAGCTACATGTGAACGGCGATGAAGATTTGGTTGGTGCGGGCCTGGCAGTGGCCCCGCTGACGCCCTTGGCAAGGGTCTTGCCGGGGGGCCCGGCAAGGGTCTTGCCGTGGCGCTCTGGTGTCCCCGGCAAGGATCTTGCCGGGGGTCTTGCAGGTTTCCCCGGCAAGGATCTTGTCGAGGATCGTTACCTTCAACCCTCATCTGATCTTGAATATTGTTTGTCTTCACAAAGGTCTGCATGCCACCATGGAGGTGCCTCCCGATCTCTGGCCCAACATAGTTGATGGTGTTGGAGACCGTGGGTTCGAGGGTGGCGCACTCCGCTGGTGTGGGCGAGCCACCCCGGCAAGGGGCTTGCCGGGGCCGTTGAGGCTGCCCTGGCAAGGGTCTTGCCGGGGAAACCTACTTCACCCATCTGCTCTCTATGTCTCTCGGTCTTTGGTGTTGCGCTGATTGTCTTGTGTCTTCGACTCTTCCCTTTTGCCATGCTAAGTGTGGCTTCGGCATTTGACTCTAACTGCCCGTGCACAAGTAAGGGGTACAAAGGAGTGCCCCTACTTTAGTACACTGCTACCTCTTGAGCACTGTGTTGGATTTCCCCGAAGAGGAGAGGATGATGCAGTAAAGTAGCGTAAGTATTTCCCTCAGTTTTTGAGAACCAAGGTATCAATCCAGTAGGATACCACGCACAAGTCCCTCGTACCTACACAAAACGGTAGCAACTCGCAACCAACGCTTAGGGGTTGTCAATCCCTTCACGGTCACTTACGAGAGTGAGATCTGATAGAGATAATATTTTTGGTATTTTTGATAGATAGATGCAAAGTAAAAAGTAAAAGGCAAAGTAAAAACAAAGCAAGTAAATAAAGTGATATAGATTGATATGATGAGAATAGACACGGGGGCCATAGGTTTCACTAGTGGCTTCTCTTAAGAGCATAAGTATTCTACGCTGGGTGAACAAATTACTGTTGAGCAATTGACAGAAATGAGCATAGTTATGAGTATATCTAGGCAATGATCATGTATATAGGCATCACGTCCAAAACAAGTAGATCGAAACGATTCTGCATCTACTACTATTACTCCACTCATCAACCGCTATCCAGCATGCATCTAGAGTATTAAGTAAAAACAGAGTAACGCCTTAAGCAAGATGACATGATGTAGAGGGATAAATTCATGCAATATGATAAAAAAAACCATCTTGTTATCCTCGATGGCAACAATACAATACGTGTCTTGCAACCCTTTCTGTCACTGGGTAAGGACACCGCAAGATTGAACCCAAAGCTAAGCACTTCTCCCATTGCAAGAACTACCAATCTAGTTGGCCAAACCAAAAAGATAATTCGAAGAGACTTGCAAAGATAACTCAATCATACATAAAAGAATTCAGAGAAGAATCAAATTTTTCCATAGATAATACTGGATCATAAACCCAAAATTCATCGGTCTCAACAAACATGCCGCAAAAAGAAGATTACATTGAATAGATCTCCACGAGAGAGGGGGAGAACATTGTATTGAGATCCAAAAAGAGAGAAGAAGCCATCTAGCTACTAGCTATGGACCCGAAGGTCTAAAGTAAACTACTCACACTTCATCGGAGGGGCTATGGTTATGATGTAGAAGCCCTCCATGGTGGATGCCCCCTCCAGCGGAGCTCCGGAACAGGCCCCAAGATGGGATCTCGTGGATACAGAAGGTTGCGGCGGTGGAATTAGGTTTTTGGCTCCTGTTCTGATCGTTCAGGGATACGTAGGTATATATAGGAGGAAGGAGTACGTCGGTGGAGCTCCGAGGGGCCCATGAGGTAGGGGGCACGCCCTCCACCCTCGTGACCTCCTCAGAAGCTTCTTGGAGTAGGGTCCAAGTCACCTCGATCACGTTCGGTTGGAAAATCACGATCCTGAAGGTTTCATTCTGTTTGGACTCCGTTTGATATTCTGTTTCTTTGAAATACTAAAAAAGGCAAAAAAAACAGCAATTCTGGGCTGGGCCTCCGGTTAATAGGTTAGTCCCAAGAGTAATATAAAAGTGGAAAATAAAGCCCAATATAGTCCAAAACAGTAGATAAAGTAGCACGGAGCAATAAAAAATTATAGACACGTTGGAGACGTATCAGGCATCCCCAAGCTTAATTCCAGCTCGTCCTCGAGTAGGTAAATGATAAAAAAAGAATTTTTGATGCGGAGTGATACTTTGGCATAATTTCAATGTAAATCTTCTTAATTGTGATAGGAATATTCAGATCCGAAAGATTCAAGACAAAAGTTCATATTAACACAAAAATAATAATACTTCAAGCATACTAATCAAAGCAATCATGTCTTCTCAAAATAACATGGCCAAAGAAAGTTCATCCCTACAATTTCATATGGTTAGGCTATGCTTCATTTTCGTCACACAAAGATGTTCCCAACTTCTATACCCCCGATGACAAGCCAAGCAATTGTTTCATACTTAAATAATCTCAAACTTTTTCAACTTTCACGCAATACATGAGCGCGAGCCATGGATATAGCACTATGGGTGGAATAGAATATGATGATGGGGATTGTGTGGAGAAGACAAAAAGGAGAAGGTCTCACATTGACGAGGCTAATCGATGGGCTATGGAGATGCCCATAAATTGATGTCAACATGAGGAGTAGGGATTGCCATGCAACGGATGCAATAGAGCTATGAATGCTCAACAAAAGAAAAATAGTGGGTGCGCATCCAACTCGCTTGCTCATGAAGACCTAGGGCATTTTTAGGAAGCCCATCATTGGAATATACAAGCCAAGTTCTATAATGAAAAATTCCCACTAGTATAAAAAGACAACTTATGAGACTCACTATCATGAAGATCTTGGTGCTACTTTGAAGCACAATATATGAGACTCACTACACGAAGAACAAAGTGCTACTTTGAAGCACAAATGTGGTAAAAGGATAGTATTGTCCCTTCTCTCTTTTTCTCTCTCTTTTTTTTGTTTGGGCCTTTCTCTTTTTTTATGGCCTCTTTTTTTCGTCCGGAGTCTCATCCCGACTTATGGGGGAATCCTAGTCTCCATCATCCTTTCCTCACTTGGGACAATGCTCTAATAATGATGATCATCACACTTTTATTTTTCTTACAACTCAACAATTACAACTCGATATTTAGAACAAAGGATGACTCTATATGAATGCCTCCGGCGGTGTACCGGGATGGTGCAATGAATCAAGAGTGTCACATATGGAAAATAATGCATGGTGGTTTTGCCACAAATACGATGTCAACTACATGATCATGCGATGGCAATATGACAAAATTAATGTATGTCATGATGATGATGATGGAAGTTGCATGGCAATATATCTCGGAATGGCTATGGAAATGCCATGATAGGTAGGTATGGTGGCTGTTTTGAGGAAGATATAAGGAGGTTTATGTGTGATAGAGCTAATCGTATCACGGGGTTTGGATGCACCGTCGAAGTTTTCACCAACTCTCAAGGTGAGAAAGGGCAATGCATGGTACCGAAGAGGCTAGCAAAGGTGGAAAAGGTGAGAGTGCGTATAATCCATGTACTCAACATTAGTCAAAAGAACTCATATACTTATTGCAAAAAATTTAGAATCCATCAAAAAATTCAAGTACTATGCGCATGCTCCTAGGGGGGTAGATTGGTAGGAAAAGACCATCGCTCGTCCCCGACCGCCACTCATAAGGATGCACAAGCCAGGTACACTTCATGTTTCAAATTTGTTACACAACTTTACCCATACGTGCATGCTACGAGACTTCCAACTTAAACACAAGTATTTCTCAACTTCACAATTATAAACTAGCATGACTTTGATATTATTACCTCCATATCTCAAAACAATTATCAATCACCAAACTTATCTTTAGTATTAAATTTACTCAAAAGAAAGTTTCACATGTCTTGAACACTAAGTATATTAACATTAAGCAAATTACCATGCTGTCAATGACTCTCAAAATAATCTAAGTGAAGCATGAGAGATCAATAGTTTCTTTAAAACAAATCCACCACCGTGCTCTAAAAGATCTAAGTGAAGTACTAGAGCAAAAATTATCACACTCAAAAGATATAAGTGAAGCACTATGAGCAAAACTATCAAGCTCAAAAGATATAAGTGAAGCACATAGAGTATTCTACCAAATTCCAATTCATGTATGGCTCTCTCAAAACATGTGTACAGCAAGGATGATCGTGGTAGACTAACAAGCAAAGACACAAATAATACAAGACGCTCCAAGCAAAACACATATCATGTTGGTGAATAAAAATATAGCTCCAAGTAAATTACCGATGGAAGTGGATGAAAGAGGGGATGCCTTCCGTGGCATCCCCAAGCTTTGACTTTTTTGTGTCCTTGTATTATCTTGGGGGTGCCATGGGAATCCCCAAGCTTAGGCTCTTGCCACTCCTTGTTCCATAATCCATCAAAAGAATTCACCCAAAACTTGAAAACTTCACAACACAAAACTCAACAGAAATCTCATGAGCTCAGTTAGAGAAAGAAAACAAAAGACTACTTCAAGTTACTGTAATGAACTCATTCTTTATTTATATTGGTGTTAAACCTACTGTATTCCAACTTATCTATGGTTTATAAAATAATTTACTAGTCATAGATTCATCAAAATAAGCAAACAACACACGAAAAACAGAATCTGTCAAAAACAAGAACAGTCTGTAGCAATCTGTAACTAACGCAAACTTCTGGAACTCTAGAAATTCTAAAAAAATAGGAAGTCCTGGAAAAATGTTTTATTGATCAGCAGAAAAAAGAATCAACGCAAAAGCACATCCCTGTGATTTATCATAACTAAATTAGTGTGCCCAAAGTTTCTGTTTTTCAGCAGAATCAAATCAACTATCATCGTAGGTTATCCTATAGGTCCAACTTGACACAAACACTAATTAAAACATAAAACCACATCCAAACAGAAGGTAGATGGATTATTTATTCCTAAACAGAAGCAAAAACAAAAAACACAAAATAAAATTGGGTTGCCTCCCAATAAGCGCTATCGTTTAACGCCCCTAGCTAGGCATAAAAGCAAGGATAGATCTAGGTATTGCCATCTTTGGTAGGCAATCCATAAGTGGCTCTCATGATAGATTCATATGGTCATTTTATTTTCTTTCCAAGGAAGTGTTCCATACCCTTCTTTAAGGGAAATTGGAATCTAATATTCCCTTCCTTCATATCAATAATTGCACCAATCGTTGTAAGAAAAAGGTCTACCAAGAATAATAGGACATGAAGGATTGCAATTTATGTCAAGAACTATAAAATCTACGGGCACATAATTCCTATTTGCAACAATAATAACATCATTAATTCTTCCCATAGGCTTTTTAATAGTGGAATCCGCAAGATGCAAGTTTAGAGAGCAATCATCAAAATCACGAAAATCTAGCAAATCACATAAAGTTTTGGGGATAGTAGAGACACTAGCACCCAAATCACACAAAGCATGAAACTCGAAATCTTTAATTTTAATTTTAATAGTAGGTTCCCACTCATCATAGAGTTTTCTAGGGATAGAAACTTTCAACTCAAGTTTTTCTTCATAAGATTGCATCAAGGCATCAACAATGTGTTCGGTAAAGGCCTTATTTTGACTATAAGAATGAGGAGATTCTAGCACGGATTGCAACAAGGAAATACAACCAATCAAAGAGAAATTTTCATAATTAAATTCCTTGAGATCCAAAATAGTGGGTTTAGCAACATCTCGGTTTTTATTTATTTCAATCCCACTTTCATCAATTTCATCATCAAGATCTAGAAACTCCGAACTCTTAGAACACCTTATAGGTAAAGGAAGATAATCTTTAGATTCATCAAGATTCATATTGCAAAACAAAGATTTAATGGGGGACACATCAATAACTTTTAGATCTTCATCTTGATTTTCTTAGGAATTCGGTTTAGCGGCCATCTTATTGACTAAGGTAGCTTGCATATCCGAAATTTCGGCGGTCATTTTTTCAAGACGAGAAATTTGGGCCCTTATACCATCAAATTCTTTAGACATATCATCGAGTTCTTTATTCATAAAGCTCATAAAACTTTTTTGTTCCTTAAGTTCGTTTCTAAAGAAATTATTGTGCTCAAATTGCAAAACATAAACTTTCTAACATTGCTTTTGATCTCCTCTAGCCTTTTAAGGTGAAGGTCACCAAATCTAGGTAGAGCCATCGCGGCAAATAGGCAAACTAACACACGAGCATGCAGAAAGGCAAAGGGAAAAAGGCAAACGAGAAAGAGAGGAGGAGATCGGGAGAGAGAGGGCAAATAAAACGGAAAGGGTGAAGTGGGGGAGAGGAAAACGAGAGGCAAATGGCAAATAATTTAATGCGAGAGATAGGGATTGCGATGGGTACTTGGTATGGTTGACTTGCTTGCGTGAGCCTCCCCGGCAACGGCGCCAGAAATTCTTCTTGCTACCTCTTGAGCACTTCGTTGGATTTCCCCGAAGAGGAGAGGATGATGTCGTAAAGTAGCGTAAGTATTTCCCTCAGTTTTTGAGGACCAAGGTATCAATCCAGTAGGAGACCACGCACAAGTCCCTCGTACCTACACAAAATGATAGCAACTCGCAACCAACGCTTAGGGCTTGTCAATCCCTTCACGGTCTCTTATGAGAGTGAGATCTGATAGAGATAATACTTTTGGTATTTTTGATAGATAGATGCAAAGTAAAAAGTAAAAGGCAAAGTAAAAACAAAGCAAGTAAATAAAGTGATATAGATTGATATGATGAGAATAGACCCGGGGGCCATAGGTTTCACTAGTGGCTTCTCTCAAGAGCATAAGTATTCTACGGTGGGTGAACAAATTACTGTTGAGCAATTGACAAAAATGAGCATAGTTATGAGTATATCTAGGCAATGATCATGTATATAGGCATCACATCCAAAACAAGTAGATCGAAATGATTCTGCATCTACTACTATTACTCCACTCATCGACCACTATCCAGCATGCATCTAGAGTATTAAGTAAAAGCAGAGTAACGCCGTAAGCAAGATGACATGATGTAGAGGGATAAATTCATACAATATGATAAAAAACCCATCTTGTTATCCTCGATGGCAACAATACAATACGTGCCTTGCAACTCTTTCTGTCACTGAGTAAGGACACCGCAAGATTGAACCCAAAGCTAAGCACTTCTCCCATTTCAAGAACTACCAATCTAGTTGGCCAAACCAAAAAGATAATTCGAAGAGACTTGCAAAGATAACTCAATCATACATAAAAGAATTCAGAGAAGAATCAAATATTTTCCATAGCTAATACTGGATCATAAACCCACAATTCATCGTCTCAACAAACACACCGCAAAAAGAAGATTACATCGAATAGATCTCCACGAGAGAGGGGTAGAACATTGTATTGAGATCCAAAAAGAGAGAAGAAGCCATCTAGCTACTAGATATGGACCCGAAGATCTGAAGTAAACTACTCACACTTCATCGGAGGGGCTATGGTGATGATGTAGAAGCCCTCCATGGTGGATGCCCCCTCCGGCGGAGCTCCGGAACAGGCCCCAAGATGGGATCTCTTCGATGCAGAAGGTTGCGGCGGTGGAATTAGGTTTTTGGCTCCTGTTCTGATTGTTCGGGGATACGTAGGTATATATAGGAGGAAGGAGTACGTCGGTGGAGCTCCGAGGGGCCCATGAGGTAGGGGGCGCGCCCAGGGGGGCGCCCTCCACCCTCGCGACCTCCTCGGAAGCTTCTTGGAGTAGGGTCCAAGTCTCCTGGATCACGTTCGGTTGGAAAATCACGATCCCGAAGGTTTCATTCCGTTTGGACTCCGTTTGATATTCTGTTTCTTCAAAATACTAAAAAAGGCAAAAAAAAGCAATTCTGGGTTGGGCCTCCGGTTAATAGGTTAGTCACAAAAGTAATATAAAAGTGGAAAATAAAGCCCAATATAGTCCAAAACAGTAGATAAAGTAGCATGGAGCAATAAAAATTATAGATATGTTGGAGACATATCATACACCGACGGGAGTCCCCGGGACTGGGTCACACATAGGCACAATGCGTTGTTGGGCCAGGCCCAAATGGTGCGAGGGCAGACGGGGCGGTTTACACTACGGTAAAAACTTTTTGTCCGCTGCGCTTCCCCACAACCAGCGTTGAATGCGCGAAGTGGGGGTCGCTTGTGTGCGCATGATCGAAGCATGTTGGCGTCATCTTGTGGTGGATAGTAAAGAGGCGGCTTGCGTGTCTCCTCAAGACCGCAGGGCCACTGCTCATTTACTACCCTTACTTGGGAACCGTCGCTGCACGCGTCCCATTGCGCCCGTCTCTTGCGCCACGTTTGCTGCATGCATGAGCAGAGCGAATGACAGGTGCGCGGGATACGAGAAGTCGCGCGCGCGTGGGTCGATTCCCACGCGCCTTTAATTGAGCGGCGCGGGTGGTCGACAGCCCCGCCTGTTGTCACTTCAATGGGGCGGATTGGCCGAAAGGGGCGGCCGAGCCCTGCCCTCGCCCCTTTATAAAGAGGGGAGTAGGAGGAACGGCGCCTCTCAATCCTTCATCATCCGCTTCTCCCCATTCCTGCTTCCTCCTTCCTTTTGCCATGGCGAGGGGGCGTGGCGACGCTTCATCGGTGGTAGCGAGGGTCTCGGCTAGACAATGCATCGCTCCTCCCCAAGAGCTCGTAGCGGCGGAGACGGCCGTTAGAGGGAGGGGGAGGGGGCGAGATCAAGGCCGTCGCGATGCTCGAGGGAGAGGAGGACGGGGCGGCAGATCGGCCTCGCCTCCGCCAGCGGCCCTTCCCCCAGTGGAGGGCCAGGTCGGGGATAACCCTTACGAGTTCTTCATCAGGCTGTGCCAGCCGCCGCGCCATCGTCTTCGCCTCCGACCCCATTTGCGCGGGAGATGGAGCTGCACCCGCCGCAGGTGCTGCGGCTGCATATGAGGGGTTGTGGGAACAATGGCACATGGGCGGCGTTGAGTTCCCCGCCCCTCACATCATATATCTTCGCCGAGGGTGGAGGACTTTTGCCCACATCCACAGCCTGATGGAGGGGCTCACTCTCCATTTCAAATCAATGGAGAGCGGCCTCCTCTCCGTCAAGGTCTTCGGGCACTTCGGGACTCGCATAAGGTGCTGCGTGGAGAGCTCCTCTAACAATGGAAACTCTTCCTCAAGAGAGAGTGACGAGGAGGACAGAGGGGCAGATGACAGGGACGAGTCCGACTAGGCCTCGGACGCCCCGCGCCTGGGCGGTTGCGACAGCAGCAGCATCTGCACCTGGCCGATCCTCTGGCAGAATCTACCGGGGGAGGGGGCCGCTCCTTGAACTTCTCGGGGTCGTCTCCTTGGGCGGCGGCGTTGGGAGGCTGCGGAAGAGGAAGAGGGTGGGCAGCAAGGCCGTCAAGTCGGAGTACGCGGGCACCGGCGCCTTCATCGCGTATTGATGTCCTGCCGCCTCGTCTTCGAGCTCTTCCCCCGGCGCCGTCATCACAAGCCAGCCTTTGGACGGCCATTGAGATGTTCTCTTGGTGCTTTCTGCCGCTCATAGCTCGCCTAGGCGCCCCTTTTGCCCCTTTTCGCTTCCTTGACCTGCTTCCTGAGGAGAGGGCGGAAAGGGATTACGGGCATTTTATCTCTTTTTAGTCTGTAAGCCTTCGGGCCTTTGTTAAATTTAGAACCTGTAATCCTCTTGCTCATGTTTTTCACTCCGTATGAACTGTACCTGTACGGGATATTTTTAATGAAAAAGGGATGTTTGTCGGGTTTTTCGTTTGTGGGTGAAACCCGCGACAATGAGCGAATCCTTGTTATTATTTAAGATAAACGTTTTTCTCCCGGTAACAGGCCTTGCCGTCCCCCCACTTTGCTCGACCTTTCTCACGCCCTTGGCGGAGGCAGGGATAAAGTGGGCTTAGGCTCCTCGTTCCATTTCCTTGCTGCCACGACTACAACCAAATCCGGACCCAGGAGATAATCCTTGGGTACAGAAAAAGGGGTGCATGGTAGCCTAGAAATAAAATGAGGTTTCACATATCCCAGTTCCATATCGAAATGCATGATAGAGGATACAAGACTTATCTGGATCTGCAACCCCCGGCAACCTTGGCTTGCCGCGATTGGAGTCTTGTACTTTCAGCCCCCGACAACTTTGGTTTGCCGGGGTCGGGATGCTAATCCATTCCCTTTCTTCCAAATAACTCGGCAGAAGTGCTCATGTGCCCTGCGAACCAAAGAGGACAGAAAAGAATAGAGAGACGCGCACTCGACCTCTAAGCTAGGGGTTAGCCGCCGCTAAGCACTATCAACCCTAACCGAGGAAGAGACTCGACCTAGCATGCATGCTATAACTTAGGGCGCCAGCGCTTCATTTATTTATGCTCAGGGTCTGCGCCTGGCTTTGTACAAAGGGTTACATGCCTTGTCGGCAAGGCTTGTACAAAAGGTGGCTTGCCGGCAGGCCTGGCAGCCGCGCCCTATGGGTAAAACTTGTGAAGATGCTCGATGTTCCAGGAGTTGCTCACTGGAATGGCATCTTCGGTCTCCAGGCGGACTGCTCCAGGCCTGGTGACTCATGTTACCCGATAAGGGCCTTCCCACTTTGGCATCAACTTGTTGGAATTCTTGGCTGACTGAACATGCCGAAGAACAAGGTCACCTTCCTCAAAGCTCCGGGCATGAACCTTGCGGCTATGGTAGCGGTGCAAGGCTTGCTGGTAGCGTGCTGCTCTCATAGCCGCCCGGAGACGATCTTCCTCAAGGAGTGTTGCATCATCTTGCTGCAATCGCTCTTGCTCAAGCTCATCATAAGCGAGCACTCGAGGTGACCCATATATGAGTTCCATGGGGAGAACTGCTTCTGCCCCGTAGACCAGGGCAAAGGGTGTCTGGCCGGTGGCTCGATTTGGCGTCATTCTAATCGACCAAAGAACCACTGGCAACTCGTCAATCCAGCGCCTTCCGCTCTTGCGCAGCCTGTCAAAAGTATTTGTTCTTAAGCCTCGTAGAACTTCAGCATTTGCTCTCTCTACTTGGCCGTTGCTTTGTGGGTGTTCCACGGAAGCAAAACAGACCTTGCTGCCGAGATCCTCAATGTACTGCATGAAGGCGTGGCTTGTGAACTGTGTGCCGTTGTCGGTGATGATCCTATTGGGTACCCCAAAACGGCAAACTAGCCCCTTGAAGAACTTGATGGCTGACTGCGCTATCACGTTCCTCACTGCTTCCACCTCTGGCCACTTTGTGAACTTGTCGATTGCAACATACAAGTACTCAAAGCCCCCGACAACACGAGGGAAAGGGCCCAATGTGTTGAGCCCCCAGACCGAGAAGGGCCAGGAGAGAGGGATGGTTTGAAGGGCTTGAGCTGGTTGATGAAGCTTCTTTGAATGGAACTGGCACGCTTCACACTTGGTTACTAGTGTCGTCGCATCCTGGATGGCAGTGGGCCAGAAGAAACCTTGCCGGAAAGCCTTGCCAGTAAGGGCCCTCGACCCTATGTGGGAGCCACATATGCCTCCATGTATCTCTGCCAACAGCTCTAGTCCTTCCTCCCGAGAGATGCACTTCAATTTCACCCCATTCGTTCTTTTTTCTGTACAAGGCGTTGTCAATGAATTGGTACAGAGCAGACCGGCGGGGTACTCTCTTTGCCTCTTCCTGCTCCTCAGGAAGCTCTCCTCTTTGGAGGAATCGTACGGTGTGTTGTGCCCATGCCGGAGCCCGTGGCTCGACTACAAGGATCAAAGGCATCTCTTCTGCCACGGGAGCGGCCTTCTCTACGACCATGGCCTGAGGCCCTGCCGGAGTTGGTTGCCCCGCGGCAGGATCGGCATCCACGGCAACATGTTCGCCAGCGGCTTCGGGGAGCATGGCGGGGAAGTACTTGTCGGGTCCTAGCTTCCTCCGCTTTTTCTGCCCGCTTGATGGTTCGACGGATGGTTGAGTTAACTAAAGCACAAAAGTTCCTGGTTCCACAAGTAGCTTGAGGGCAGCGCACTTTGACAGGTTGTCGGCGATGTCGTTTTCCGTCCGAGGGACATGCTCCGCTTGTATACCGTCAAAGCGCTCCTCTAGTTTCCTCACTTCATCCACGTAAGCTTCCATCAACGGGCTTCGGTAATCTTTGTTGATCTGCCTGACGACGAGCTACGAATCACGCCTGACAATGAGCTTTTTGACTCCGAGGTCCGCCACGATCCTGAGACCGGCAAGCAAGCCCTCGTACTCGGCGGTGTTGTTAGTTGACATCTCCTGGGAAAAGCGCATTTGGACAACATACCTGAGGTGCTCTCCGGTGAGTGCGACAAGCAGCACACCTGTACCGGCGCCTTGCAGCGAAAAAGCCCCATCAAAGTACATGATCCAGTTGCGGCTCATTTCCTTGCCGGGGAGAGTGGTCTCCTGTACCTCTTTGTCGGGCGTCGAGGTCCATTCTGCAACGAACTCCGCCAAGACTCTGCTCTGAATTGTCGAGATGCTTTGAAACTTTAGACTGAAACTTGACAGCTCCAGGGCCCATTACACGATCCTCCCCATTGCATCTGGGTTATGCAGTATCCGTTGCAAGGGGAGGTGGGTGACCACGGTGATCTCGTGCACTTGGAAGTAATGACGCAGCTTCCTCGAGTCCATAAGGAGGCCTAAGAGCATTTTTTGCACACCTGAGTACCTCGACCTAGCCCCCTGCAAGAGGGAGCTGACGAAGTACACCGGGTGCTGCACCATTTTCTTCTTCTGTGCCACTTCACCCAGTCACATGGGCCCTGTCGCACTGGCGTCAGCCTCTGCCGGGGACTAAGTCTTGCCGGGACCGAGCCCTGCCGGGGAAGGTTCTGGCTCGCCATCCGTTGACCCCGCCACTGTCGCTGCCTCTTTGTCGACCTCTCTTTGCGCCACTAGTGCGTCGCTAACCACCTGATTCGTTGCCGCTAGGTACAGCAGCAACGGTTCATGTGGTTTGGGTGCAACCAGCACTGGGGTAGAGGGGAGGTACTTCTTCAAATCCTGCAGCACTGCCTCGGCCTCCGGGGTCAACTCCATCGGGCCCGTCTTCTTCAAGATCTTGAAGAAGGGAAGGGCACGCTCCGCGGACTTGGAGATGAATCTGCTCATGGAGGCAATGCAGCCAGTGAGCCGACGCACATCTTTGATCCGTTTAGGTGCCTCAATCTACTCGATGGCCTTGATCTTATCTGGGTTTGCCTCAATCCCGCACTGCGACACAAAGAACCCGAGAAGCTTGCCGGACGAGACACCGAAGACACACTTCTCAGGGTTCAACTTGAGGTTGATCTTGCGTAGGTTCGCAAATGGTTCCTCCAGATCTTGCACAAGTGTTGCTTTGTCCTTGATTTTGACCACTATGTCATCCATATAAGCTTCCATATTTCTATGTAGATGGGGCTCAAAACCAATTTGGACTGCTCTCGCAAAGGTTGAACCAGCACTCTTCAACCCGAAAGGCATCCGTAAAAAGGAATACGTACCACATGGGGTGATGAATGCTGTCTTCTCCTCGTCTTCTTTCGTCATGAAGATCTGGTGGTACCCTGAGTAGGCATCAAGGAATGATAACAGGTCACACCCAGCCGTGGAGTCGACAATCTGGTCGATGCGCGGTAACAGGAAGGGATCCTTTGGACAAGCTTTATTGATGTCTGTGTAATCAATACATAGTCTCCACTTCCCATTTGCCTTGCGCACCACTACCGGGTTGGCTAACCACATCGGATGGAGCACTCCCCTTACCAAGCCTGCAGTCTCTAGTTTTCTGATCTCCTCCGTGATGAACTCCTGCCTTTCCAGAGCTTGCTTGCTGACCTTCTGCTTGACGGGCTGTGCGTGAGGACAGACAGCAAGATGGTTCTCAATCACTTCCCTGGAAACGCCAGGGATGTCGGAGGCTTGCCATCCAAACACATCGATATTCACCCGTAGGAAAGTAAGGAGTCTGCTTTCCTATTTGCTGTCGAGGGTGGAGCTTATGGTAAAAGCTCCCCCCCCCCCGTGTTGTCCTCCTTGATAGGCACCTTCTTGGTCTCTGGTGGTGCAGCTCTGGACTTCTTGCTCTTGCCGGTGGAGCTCTCTGGCACGTCCTCAACGGGAGCGCAACACCCCGAAGAGGTGCGCTTGCCGGAGTGGGTGCGAGGGGTCTTGCCGGTCTTTTTCCCTCCCGGGGCTCCGTCGGCAGGAGCAGGTGCCTTGGCGGCAGCTGCTGCAACTGCTTCCCGGTAGAGTTGGTCGGTGCAAATCAACGTGTCTTTCTTGTCGGAGGGGACGGTGATGATGTTCATCGGCCCGGGCATCTTCAGCGTGTTATAGGCGTAATGTGAAGCCGCCGTGAACTTGTCTAGTGACGGGCGGCCGAGAATCCCGTTGTAGGGCAAGGGGATCTCGGCTACATCAAAGACAATCCTCTCCATCATGTAGTTCAGCTCACCTCCGAATGTCACGGGTAGCGTGACCTTTCCCTTTGGCTGGCTCCTCCCCAGGTTGGCCCCTTGGAACGTGCCTGTCTCCTCGAGGTCTCCATCAGGGATCTGCAGCCTCTTGATCACAACAGGTGAGATCAAGTTCAGACCGGCCCCGCCGTCCACTAGCATCTTCGTCACCTTGAGGTTGCGGATTGTTGGTGAAACCAACAATGGCAAGCACCCCGACCGTAGTAGTGCGGTTAGGATGGTCCTCGGTGTCGAAGATGATAGGCGTGCTAGACCACTTCAGCAGCTTCCGTGCGTCGAGCGACGGATCCACCGCTGTGATCTCAAGCGCCCACTGCTCGAGCTGGCGGTGGGATGTATGCAGCGAGGCGCCACCATCGATGCACATGGCTTATGTGGTTTTCTGGAATCGTGGTCGCCGGCCTCATCATCCTTGTCATGATCATCGTCTTACGGCTTCTTGTCGCGGCCCCGGGCGGGCCTCTACTGCAGATTATCTTTGCCGCGGCGGCCTCCTTGGCCGCCACGCTTCTTGCCGGATCCCTCGTGTAACATCCCAAATTTTCAATTTGGAATGTTATACATAGATCATCATGCATATCATATTTTTGTTGCATCTTTGGCTCGATCCTAGAAATTGTACGCAACTCAAGGACCCACGGAGAGAGTTGGGGATTTTGTTATTTTCTTATTTGGGTATTTCTCAAATTTTGAAAATGGGATCATTGATTTTATTTATTTTATCTTCAATTATTTCTACTACCAAAAATTCAGAGAGGGAATAAAATGACTTTCCCAAAATAAAGAAATAATGAAGATTTAATAAAAAAAATCAAATAAGATTTATTTTGGAGTTTTTCGCTTTTTATTTGAATTTAGGAAAAATGCACGTTTTTCAAAATTGCATTTAGGCCCCAAATAAATGTTCATCTAGTCCGGCTTGATTTTAGAAGCCGGGCAAAATTTATTTCGGGATTTTTGGAGTCCATTAAGTATTTCTTTTTATTTTTCTACCAACCGTGATCTTTTTTAAAAAAAACGCGCACCGACCTCGGGCCGTGCCCGAGCGGGACTCCGCTCGGGGGGCAATTTATAAAGCGCCCGACCCGGCGCCCCAGCCCCCCAGCTCGCCCCGCCGCCAGCCCGATCCGCCGCCGCCGCCGCCGCCAGCGCCGCCGCCTGCTGTCGCCGGACCCGCCGGAGCCCCGCCGGACTTCGTCGTCGCCGCCGCCAAGGTTCGCCGCCACCTTGAACCGCGTGCCGCCGGTTTTCTTAAAAACCGGGCGGTTTTCGTTACGATTTTTTTCGTTTTTTTTAGTTTCGGTTTTTTTTCGGTTTAGGTTAATTAGCGGACGTTCGTCTGTTAGTTCGTTTTAACGAACACCTTCGTCAGATTCGTTAAATTAACGAACGTTTGTTGGTTAATCCGTTCGTCGTTTTTCTTTTTCTCGTATTTTCCGCGGTTATTTTCTGATCGCGATTTCTGATCCGATTTTCGTTTTAGTATAACTTTTCGCTCGTTTATCAGAATCAGGCGATTCAAGCGCCTGGAGTTTCGTCTCGAAACCCTCTTTCCGAATAATCAACTTAAACAAGTTTTTTCCGCTGTAAAATTTGACTTAGATCCAGATTAGTAAAACGAAGCTGTTTTCTTTCGCCGTTTGACTTTCGTTGCTTTGTTTGATTTGGTTCTTTTTGCAATCCGGAGTTCTTAAGTTGAACATTCTGGTTGGATCTTTTATTCAAGTTTTACCTGTGCATTAGATGAGTACTTATTGTATGCTTGTTTGTTTGTCTGCGATAGAATACCCGGAGTGCGCCGCCTGTTACTTCGAGTCTCTAGGTCTCGCGGATCATCAGCAAGGCAAGTAACACTTGATCATACCTTTCTACTACCCAGTTTTTATGCATTAGATCTATCCTCAAACATTGCATGATTAGGATCTAATTAAATTGTGGGATGGTAAGTAGATGAGGTAGTACCTATTACCTGTTTTATTATCAAACCTTTGGGAGTTACTTCTATGTTTGCTTATTATGCCATGCTATGCTAGTAGACGTGGATTGGGTGAGTGAATATCCATGACAGATGTGAGATTGTTAATTAATGGTTTATTTAAGGTGGCAACTTAAACACACATCTGGGTGGATTAAGGCACCTGTTTTCTAGCAGGACTTGCCTGTATTTCTTCGGACCGCCACCCAGGCTCAAAGGGATCATGAGATTATTCAAACTAGAAACTTACGTGTGCAGCCACATGCTATTATGGGATCTAGCATAGTTGACTAAGTTGTGCGAACTCTTACGGGGTGGACTAGCAAATGTAGGGGATGTAGGTTGGTACGGTCTACCCCTCACGTAAGGTGCTAGTGCTTCTGAAAGACTATGTCTCGGTCATCCGTTTCTCAAACACCATGTAGTGCGGGAAACCAAGCGGAGGCGATCGAGTCATGTGGGGAAAAGTGCGCAAACCTCTGCAGAGTGTATAAACTAATCATGATTAGCCGTGTCCCCGGTTATGGACATCTTGAGTATCTAGTACTTGATTATCATGTGAATCTCATCATGTTACTTTAATTAATATTGTTGGGTGTTAATGAGTACTTTTTAATTGGGATTGAGGATGTTGTCAACCATTCTCAATGTTTAACAACCACCATGATAGTTAAATGAATTTATTCCTTTGCAGTAGGGAAAATGTGGCTTTATGCAAAAACTGTAACCATAGAGCTTTACCACCAGCCAAATATGCATGTAGTATAGCCTATCTCCATTGTTATTCTCTATGTGTTACATTGCCAGCATATTCCATGTGCTGACCCATTTTCGGGCTGCAACGTTTCATGTTGCAGGCTTTTCAGACGACGAGTAAGGTGCTTTCAGGTCGTGGTTCTATACTCAGTGATGCCATTGGAGTTGATGGACTCGCTTATCTTCCAAGCCTTCCGCTGTTATCATTTTAGATGGCCTTAAGCCATATTTATTTCATTAAGTTCTCTTTTGAGACATTCGATGTAATAAGTGTGTGATTGCTACTCTGTTATAAATCCTCCAAGTACTGTGTGGTGTCAGCATTATTGATCCAGGGATGACACAGAGCACAGAGACTTGACCGTCTGAGGTCGGGTCGCTACAAAGGTGGTATCAGAGCACACGCTGACTATAGGACACGACCACTAAGCTTAAGCCCTAGATCACTACTCTTTCTTCTCATTTCTGATTCCTCATCTTTTCTATTCTTTAGGATGATGGATGCAAGGATCAAGTTCGCGCAACCAGATGAGAATTCACCTTTTGGATGTCACTTGAAGGAAGCCGCTAGATACTTGAACATAGGAGTACCATGCTTCACTGGAACTTTCAACGCCCCTTTACCCGAAGAGGAGCGCTGGAGGATCCAAGTCTACATTCCAGGAAGGACATTTGCACCAGTCACAGAGCCAATAGAGTTTACCTTTGATGTGCCAACATGGAGCCTAGGAAAGAGCATGGCAGCTCACATCGCCATGGGACGAATTGGAGAAGTTTACTACAACAACCTAAAGAATACTATCTACCAGATTTGTGGGCGCCGAGATGAGCATTGGGAGATGATCGCCACCAGGAGGGATAGATCAATCACAGCTTATATTCAGGAGTTAAACCAACACATCCGACGCCAGGAGAACCAGATGTGCGCAGATATGGAGGAGCTACAGAAGGCTATGACTAGGATCAAGGAGCTAGAAGTAGAACTCAAGGCTACGCGCAAAGATTATATGGAAGAAATCGTCGCTCTAGTAAGACAGAACGGTGATCTTAAGGAGAAGATTGGAGTATTCATGGGAGGTTCAGCACCCAGAGGAGAAGAGGATGAACCTACTTGCCCAGATAATTATATCATCATCGACGACACCGACTCGGATCCCGACGACAGCGATGATGACTATGTTGATGAAGCTGGAGCAGATATCATGGAATCTGCATCGGAGCAGTTTTTCTAGTTGACCACCGTAACAGTAGTAGAATTTTCCACCATTTAACTAGTTTTAGTCCAAGCACTTTTGTAACGATAGTTAGACCATTGTATGCCCTTGTTTGAATTGATTGGAATGATATTGTGTGTTTTGTCACATGTGCATATGGGTAGTGTATTCTCACTAGACCTCATTCTATTCTTAACTCTCCCCTTTAAACCCTCAGATGCCTTCGAGACGTGACCCCGAGTTTGTTTTTCTGCCAGAGATCACTCAGTTGATTCAGCAGCAGAATACCTTGATTCAAACATTGGTACAGAACCAAGGCAACAACAGCAACCCGCCACCACCACCTGTTGACCATTTGACCTGTTTCTTAAGGCTGAATCCGCCGATGTTTTCCAATAGCATCGAGCCGATTGTTGCAGATGATTGGCTCCGTAAGATAGGGAGGGAGTTGACCACTGCAGGATGTACAGATGGAGAAAGGGTGAAGTTTGCTGCACATCAGCTTGACGGACCCGCAGCAGCATGGTGGGAGAATTTTACAGCCACTTACCCTGTAGACACTGTCACATGGAATCAGTTTCAGCAAGCTTTTCGTACTGCCCATGTTTCAGCAGGAGCTATGGCCATGAAGAAGCGTGAGTTTCACAACTTACGCCAAGGAGGACGGACAGTTGGCCAGTATGTGGATGATTTTAGTAAGCTAGCACGTTATGCCCCAAATGACGTTGCTACGGATGTAGCTAAGCAGGAGAAGTTTCTAGAAGGACTGAATGATGAGCTGAGCATGCAGTTGATGGTAGCCACCTTCAATAACTACCAGGAGTTAGTAGATCGTGCTCTTATGATTGAAGGGAAGCAGCAGCAGATTGATAATCGTAAGAGGAAGTATGCACAGGGGAAGTATAATTCTGGAGCTCAGCAGAAGCCACGCTTTACCCCAAAGTCAGGAGGACATTTTCATCATACTCATGGAGGAGGTAGCTCGCACAATCACAATGGCACAAACAATGGAAACGGGAATGGAGGAAGCAATGGACAAAGCCGCACCAACCCGTCAACACCATCCAAAGCAGACCTGAGCCATATCACCTGTTATAAGTGCCGCAAGACGGGGCATTATGCAAATGATTGCCCAGAAGCCCAAAATGGAAATGGCAATGGAAGCTCAGGAAAGAAGCCGAACCCTTTCAACCGGGGGCAAGTGAACCACGTTACCGTGGAGGAGGTTGAACTCAGCCAGATGCAGTAATAGGTAAGTTTTTGGTTAAGGCATTTACTGCAGTTGTTCTTTTCGATACTGGTGCATCACATTCATACATATCAAGGGGATTGGTGGATAAATATAACTTGCCAACCCAAGCACTTAGGTCACCCATGCTAGTAACCTCACCCGGAGCAGAGTATACGGCTAGTAAATGGTGTGATCGACTGCCATTAAGGATTGGACACCATGTATTTCCCTCGGACCTAATAGTTTTGGAATCGCAATGTTTGGATGTGATATTAGGCATGGATTGGTTATCAAAGTATGGAGGGAACATTGATTGCGTCACTAAGTCGATTATGCTTACCACCCCTGAAGGAAGAAGGATCAAGTATGTATCACGGCATGAGCCGAGGAGAGCACATGTAAATTCCTTATCAGGAGTTGTGCAGGAGGAAGTACCAGTGGTAAGGGATTTTCCCGATGTATTTCCAGAAGAGTTGCCAGGCATGCCACCGGATAGAGACATTGAGTTTTTAATTGAGCTACTGTCAGGCACTGGACCTATATCCAAGAGACCGTACAGGATGCCAGCCCAAGATTTGGAGGAAATTAAGAAGCAAATTAAGGAGTTGTTGGATAAAGGTTTTATTCGCCCAAGTTCTTTGCCTTGGGGATCGCCAGTACTTCTGGTGGAAAAGAAGGATGGATCGTTAAGAATGGTTGTTGATTATCGCGGATTGAATGAAGTAACAATCAAGAACAAGTACCCACTACCAATGATCAATGATCTGTTTGATTGGTTGCAAGGATCTAAGGTGTTTTCCAAGATCGATTTGCGATCAGGGTACCATCAGTTGAAGATTCGAGAGCAAGATATACCGAAGACGGCTTTTACCACCAGGTACGGGCTGCATGAGTATACTGTTATGTCATTTGGTCTGACTAACGCCCCAGCCTATTTTATGAACATGATGAACAAGGTGTTTATGGAGTTTTTGGATAAGTTCGTCGTGGTGTTCATTGATGATATTTTGGTTTACTCGAAGAATGAAGAGGAACATAAGGAACACTTGTGTTTGGTACTCGAGAAGCTCAAAGAACATCAGCTATACGGCAAGTTCAGCAAGTGTGAGTTTTGGTTGAAGGAAGTTGGATTTCTCGGACATGTTATATCCGGAGAAGGTATTGCCGTAGACCCCACTAAAGTTGTCACTGTGACAAACTAGGAGGCACCAACCACAGTTGGAGAGATCAGGAGTTTCCTTGGACTCGCAGGATACTACCGAAGATTCATTGAAAATTTCTCGAAGATTGCCAAGCCTATGACAGAGTTGTTGAAGAAGGATACTAAGTTCATTTGGACTGAGGAGTGTGAGGCTAGTTTCCAGGAGTTGAAGAAACGTTTGGTTACCTCAACAGTATTAATTCTGCCAGACCAGACTAAGGATTATGAAGTGTATTGCGACGCTTCATGTCGAGGACTTGGAGCAGTGCTTATGCAGGAGGGAAGAGTTGTTTCGTATGCTTCACGACAGCTTAAGCCTCATGAGTTGAATTATGCTACTCACGATTTGGAATTAGCAGCCGTAGTGCACGCACTGAAAACGTGGAGACAATTTCTCATTGGAAATCATTGTGAGGTGTACACGGATCATAAGAGTTTGAAGTACATCTTCACGCAGAAGGAGTTAAATCTCAGGCAGAGGAGATGGTTGGATCTTATTAAGGATTATGATATGAGATTGCATTATCACCCCGGGAAGGCTAACGTTGTAGCAGACGCGTTGAGCCGTAAGAGCCACGTCAATACACTAATGATGGGACGAATACCCAAGGAGTTAGCCGAGGATCTTCATGATCTATGTTTGGAAATAGTTCCGAGAGGCTATGTAGCAGCAATGGAGATTCAGTCTACATTGATGGATAAAATTAGAGAAGCTCAAAAGACAGATAAGGAAGTTGCCTCTATAAAGGAGAAAATGAACGAAGGAAAGGCTAAGGGATTTCGTGAGGATGAGTACGATACCCTACGATTTGAGGACCGTGTTTATGTGCCCAATGACCCGGAGATCAGGAGGTTGATTCTGCAAGAGGCACATGATTCACCATATTCGATTCACCCCGGGAATACCAAGATGTATTTGGATTTGAAGAAAACTTTCTGGTGGACCAGAATGAAGAAAGATATTGCAGAGTATGTAGTAGTTTGTGATGTATGTCAGAGGGTGAATGCAGAACATCAAAAGCCAGCTGGATTGTTGCAGCCATTGCCTATACCCGAATGGAAGTGGGATAAACTAGGCATGGATTTCATCACGGGATTTCCCAGGACTCATTCAGGCTATGACTCGATTTGGGTTGTAGTCGATCGTTTGACGAAGGTAGCTCATTTCATTCCAGTAAAGACTACCTATAGCGGTGCCAAACTGGCTAAGATATACATGACAAGGATTGTATGTTTGCATGGAGTTCCGAGGAGTATCGTATCAGATAGAGGAACCCAATTCACCTCGAAGTTCTGGAAGCAATTGCACGAAACATTGGGAACCAGGCTGGAGTTTAGCACAACTTTCCATCCGCAGACAGATGGACAGACCGAGAGAGTCAATCAGATTTTGGAGGATATGCTTAGAGATTGTGTGTTGGACTATGGATCTAGTTGGGATGATAACTTGCCATACGCGGAGTTTTCTTACAACAACAGTTATCAATCCAGTTTGAAGATGGCCCCTTTCGAAGCCTTGTACGGAAGGAGGTGCAGAACCCCGTTATTGTGGGATGAGGTTGGAGACCGTCAGTTGTTTGGACCGGATTTGATTAAGGAGTCTGAACAGAAAGTAAAGTTGATTCGCGATAGGCTCAAGGTAGCCCAGTCAAGATAGAAAAGTTATGCGGATTCAAAATGCAAGGAGACAGAATACGAAGTCGGAGACAGAGTTTATCTTCGAGTATCTCCGCTACGAGGAGTTAAGCGCTTTGGAGTTAAAGGCAAGTTAGCA
The DNA here is from genome assembly GCF_018294505.1 of Triticum aestivum. Taxonomy (NCBI): domain Eukaryota; kingdom Viridiplantae; phylum Streptophyta; class Magnoliopsida; order Poales; family Poaceae; genus Triticum; species Triticum aestivum. The sequence continues at coordinate 315,336,364 of NC_057810.1, forward strand.
CCACGTTTTGTGGGGCCATACAAGGTTTTGGAACGCATGGGAGAAGTAGCGTACAAGTTGGAATTACCTGAGGGATTGTCAGGAGTTCACGATGTGTTCCATCTTTCACAGTTGAAGAAATGTCACGCAGAAATAGCCGATATTCCACTGAGGGATATTGTGCCACTGGAAGCAATTCAGTTGAAGGATGATTTGACTTATGAGGAGAAACCAGTTAGAATTCTAGATTATGCCAGTCGAGTTACCCGCAGTAAGGTTATCAAGTTTTGCAAAGTTCAGTGGAGCCACCACACCGAGGAGGAAGCCACCTGGGAGCGAGAGGAAGATCTGCTCAAGGACCACCCTCACCTATTTGCTAGCCAACTCGAATCTCGAGGGCGAGATTCATCTTAAGGGGGGTAGGTTTGTAACATCCAAAATTTTCAATTTGGAATGTTATACATAGATCATCATGCATATCATATTTTTGTTGCATCTTTGGCTCGATCCTAGAAATTCTACGCAACTCAAGGACCCACGGAGAGAGTTGTGGATTTCGTTATTTTCTTATTTGGGTATTTCTCAAATTTTGAAAATGGGATCACTGATTTTATTTATTTTATCTTCAATTATTTCTACTACCAAAAATTCAGAGAGGGAATAAAATGACTTTCCCAAAATAAAGAAATAATGAAGATTTAATAAAAAAAATCAAATAAGATTTATTTTGGAGTTTTTCACTTTTTATTTGAATTTAGGAAAAATGCGCGTTTTTTAAAATTGCATTTAGGCCCCAAATAAATGTTGATCCAGTCCGGCTTGATTTTAGAAGCCGGAGAAATTTTATTTCGGGATTTTTGGAGTCCATTTAGTATTTCTTTTTATTTTTCTACCGAGTGTGATTTTTTTTTTAAAAAATGCGCACCGACCTCGGGCCGTGCCCGAGCGGGACTCCGCTCGGGGGGCACTTTATAAAGCGCCCGACCCGGCGCCCCAGCCCGCCAGCTCGCCGCACCGCCAGCCCGATCCGCCGCCCCGGCCCACCCGCGAAACCATAACCCTAGCCAGATCCGCCGCCGTCGCCGGAGCCGCCGGAGCCCCGCCGGACTTGGTCGCCGCCGCCGCCGAGGTTCGCCGCCGCCTCGAACCGCGTGCCGCCGGTTTTCTTAAAAACCGGGCGGTTTTCATTACGATTTTTTTCGTTTTTTTTGTTTCGGTTTTTTTCGGTTTAGGTTAATTAGCGGACGTTCGTCCGTTAGTTCGTTTTAACGAACGCCTTCGTCAGATTCGTTAAATTAACGAACGTTTGTTTGTTAATCCGTTCGTCGTTTTTCTTTTTCTCGGATTTTCTGCGGTTATTTTCTATTCGCGATTTCTGATCCGATTTTCGTTTTAGTATAACTTTTCGCTCGTTTATCGGAATCAGGCGATTCAAGCGCCTGGAGTTTCGTCTCGGAACCCTCTTTCCGAATAATCAACTTAAACAAGTTTTTGCCTCTGTAAAATTTTACTTAGATCCAGATTAGTAAAACAAAGTTGTTTTCTTTCGCCGTTTGACTTTCGTTGCTTTGTTTGATTTGGTTCTTTTTGCAAACCGGAGTTCTTAAGTTGAACATTCTGGTTGGATCTTCTATTCGAGTTTTAGCTATGCATTAGATGAGTACTTATTGTATGCTTGTTTGTTTGTCTGCGATAGAATACCCGGAGTGCGCCGCCTGTTACTTCGAGTCTCTAGGTCTCGCGGATCATCAGCAAGGTAAGTAACACTTGATCATACCTTTCTACTACCCAATTTTTATGCATTAGATCTATCCTCAAACATTGCATGATTAGGATCTAATTAAATTGTGGGATGGGAAGTAGATGAGGTAGTACCTATTACCTGTTTTATTATCAAACCTTTGGGAGTTACTTCTACGTTTGCTTATTATGCCATGCTATGCTAGTAGACGTGGATTGGGTGAGTGAATATCCATGACAGATATGTAATTGTTAATTAATGGTTTATTTAAGGTGGAAACTTAAACACACATCTGGGTGGATTGAGGCACCTGTTTTCTAGCAGGACTTGCCTGTATTTCTTCGGACCGCCACCCAGGCTCAAAGGGATCATGAGATTATTCAAACTAGAAACTTACGTGTGCAGCCACATGCTATTATGGGCTGTAGCATAGTTGACTAAGTTGTGCGAACTCTTACGGGGTGGACTAGCAGATGTAGGGGATGTAGGTTGGTACGGTCTACCCCTCATGTAAGGTGCTAGTCCTTCTGAAAGACTATGTCTCGGTCATCTGTTTCTCAAACACCATGTAGTGCGGGAAACCAAGCGGAGGCGATCGAGTCATGTGGGGAAAAGTGCGCAAACCTCTACAGAGTGTATAAACTAATCATGATTAGCCGTGTCCCCGGTTATGGACATCTTGAGTATCTAGTACTTGATTATCATGTGAATCTCATCATGTTACTTTAATTAATATTGTTGGGTTTTAATGAGTACTTTTTAATTGGGATTGAGGATGCTGTCAACCATTCTCAATGTTTAACAACCACCATGATAGTTAAATGAATTTATTCCTTTGCAGTAGGGAAAAATTGGCTTTATGCAAAAACTGTAACCATAGAGCTTTACCACCAGCCAAATATGCATGTAGTATAGCCTATCTCCATTGTTATTCTCTATGTGTTACATTGCCAGCATATTCCATGTGCTGACCCATTTTCGGGCTGCAACATTTCATGTTGCAGACTTTTCAGACGACGAGTAAGGTGCTTTTAGGTCGTGGTTCTATACTCAGTGACGCCGTTGGAGTTGATGGACTCGCTTATCTTCCAAGCTAGCCTTCCGCTATTATCGTTTTAGATGGCCTTAAGCCATATTTATTTCATTAAGTTCTCTTTTGAGACATTCGATGTAATAAGTGTGTGATTGCTACTCTGTTATAAATCCTCCGAGTACTGTGTGGTGCCAGCATTACTGATCCAGTGATGACACAGAGCATAGAGACTTGACCGTCTGAGGTCGGGTCGCTACACCTCGGCACCCTCTTGGCCCTTCTCCTTGTCTCGCCGCTCATACACGGCTTTCTGCTTCTCAGCGAGCAGCTCCACTTGCCGGCAGTTCTGGAGATCATGGCCCTTGGTGCGGTGGATCTTGCAATACTGCTTGTCGGAGCCCCCTGGCTTATCGGTAGCTGCCAAGGCCCGACAAGCGGCACACCCAACAACCTCCTTGCCGGGGTCACTCGCCTTGGGTTTCTTGGTGGCACCGGTATCGTCGGACCCCTCGATGGCAAGCACGGTCTTGCCCTTGCACTTCCTATTACGGCGCCGTCCCTTCTTCGCCGGGGTGGCAGTATCATCCGTGGAGTCAGTTTTGTGCCGGCGTCTTCGCCGGGGTACTGATACGTCTCCAACATATCTATAATTTTTGATTGCTCCATGCTACTGTTATAGCCTGGCTTATTAGGGATGGTAGACTACTCATATCAATAAGGAATTCCTTCTTTTTCGGAAGCCCATTCGGACAGAACTCCAAAGTTAAGCGTGCTCAGCTTGGAGTAATTCCAGGATGGGTGACCGACCAAGAAGTTGCTCCTGGGTGCGCACAAGTGAGGACAAAGTGCGCAGAAAAGACTAGTATTGATCTTTGGGGCCAGTCTAGATCCCGCCAGGAGTAACGACCACCGGCGAGTGTGTCTGGGCGTTACAAGTTGGTATCAGAGTCGACCCTCGCGGTTACATGGATGTTTGCGGATAGGTGCGCGGTCATGTTGGTCATGAAGTTTGTGACCCGTCGTGGCACACGGCATGGCACATGTGCCGGACTGGATGCACAGACGTATGTGCCAAGATGGAACGTTCCTGTGGCCCGACGAGGACGTCGGTTCCTATGAGTGGGGGTGTATGTGATAGCCTGGCTTATTAGGGATGGTAGACTACTCATATCAATAAGGAATTCCTTCTTTTCCGGAAGCCCATTCGGACAGAACTCCAAAGTTAAGCGTGCTCATCTTGGAGTAATTTCAGGATGGGTGACCGACTGGGAAGTTGCTCCTGGGTGCACACGAGTGAGGACAAAGTGCACAGAAAAGACTAGTATTGATCTATGGGGCCAGTCTAGATCCCGCCAGGAGTAACGACCACCGGCGAGTGTGTCCGGGGTGTTACAGCTACTTTATCTACTGTTTTGGACTATATTGGGCTTTATTTTTCACTTTTATATTACTTTTGGGACTAACCTATTAACCGGAGGCCCCACCTAGAATTGCTTTTTTTTTTTTGCCTTTTTCAGTATTTCGAAGAAACAGAATATCAAACGGAGTCCAAACGGAATGAAACTTTTGGGATCGTGATTTTCCAACCGAACGTGATCCAGGAGACTTGGACCCTACTCCAAGAAGCTTCCGAGGAGGTCACGAGGGCGCGCCCCCTACCTCGTGGGCCCCTTGGAGCTCCACCGACGTACTCCTTCCTCCTATATATACCTACGTATCCCCGTATAATCAAAGGGGGAGCCAAAAACCTAATTCCGCCGCCGCAACCTTCTGTATCCACGAGATTCCATCTTGGGGCCTGTTCCGGAGCTCCGCCGGAGGGGGCATCCACCACGGAGGGCTTCTACATCATCACCATAGCCCCTCCGATGAAGTGTGAGTAGTTTACTTCAGACCTTCGGGTCCATACACTACTAGAAAAACCCCTACTAATGGCGCACCTAATATGGCCATTAATGGCACATCTCTGGTGCGCCACTAACAGCACGCCATTAGTAATTTTTACTAATGGCGCACCAGTGGTGCGCCATTAGTATCTGGTATACTAATGGCGCACCACTGGTGCGCCATTAGTATAGGCCACGGTGCGCCATTAGTATGCCTCCCAGGGGCCAGGTGCTTTGGATACTAATGGCGCACCACAACTGGATGCGCCATTAGTAACCGTGGCATACTAATGGCGCACTTTCCTGTGATGCGCCATTAGTGATGCGCCATTTTGAATCTAGATCTGGATCGTGATTTTTTGCCCATTTTTTGCTCGTTTTTTTTCTTGTTTCTTGGCACGACAATATTCTCAAATTTTGTTCCTGTTTTTGGATCTTGTTGCCATGGTCTTTTGCCGGAGAGGAGTTCGCCGGAGAGGAGGAGGAGGAGCTCGCCAGAGAGGAGGAGGAGGAGCTCACCGGAGAGGAGGGAGGAGGAGCTCACCGGAGAGGAGGGAGGAGAAGCTCACCGGAGAGGAGGGAGGAGGAGCTCACCGGAGAGGAGGGAGGAGGAGCTCACCGGAGAGGAGGGTATTTTTTGCCTCACCGGAGAGGAGGGAGGAGGGAGAGGAGGGAGGAGGAGCTCACCGGAGAGGAGGGAGGAGGAGCTCACCGGAGAGGAGGGAGGAGGATCTCACCGGAGAGGAGGGAGGAGGAGCTCACCAGAGAGGAGGGTATTTTTTGCCTCACCGGAGAGGAGGGAGGAGGGAGAGGAGGGAGGAGGAGCTCACCGGAGAGGAGGGAGGAGGAGCTCACCGGAGAGGAGGGAGAAGAAACCATGAGGGGAGGGGAGGGGAGGGGAGGAGGGAGGAGGGAGGAGGGAGGTCGCCGGAGAGGAGGAGGAGGTCACCGGAGAGGAGAAGTATGGTGGAGGAGAGAAGGGAAGATGAAATGAAGAGAGGAGGAGAGGACCAGCCATATATACGGCATACTAATGGCGCACCGCGGGCAGGTGCGCCATTAGTAATTTTTTTTATTTATTTTGAATTTTGAAGGCGGGAAGATACTAATGGCGCACCATGGTCAGGTGCGCCATTAGTAATTTTTTTTATTTTTTTGACTTATTTTGAATTTTGAAGGAGGGAAGATACTAATGGCGCACCATGGGCAGGTGCGCCATTAGTAAGTTTGAATTTTTTTGATTTTTTTTGCCTCTCTAGATCTTAAAAGCCCCGTATCTTTTTTTCTGTTAGGTTTTTGAGGATTTTGGAAATGTTTAACGGGGATCCCCCAGTTAAATTTGGATGTAACTTTTCGAGTAGATGATTTTTCATATAAAAAACTTTTTCATCCGAGTTAGTATGCAAAAGTTATGCCCATTTTTACAAATTCTCGCGAGATTTTGCAAATGAAGTCAAAATTCATATTTGCAAATTTTCCCAACAACTAGGCCACATATCACATGGGAAACTTATTTTCTTTTATTTTTTTGACATTTTTATCATTTTGTTTTATTTTTTTTTAAACTGAAAAGGCGATCCATGGGGGGGGGGGTGCATTCGGTGGAAGTGGTGGCCAAGGTTACTAATGGCGCACCGTGGCATGGTGCGCCATTACTAGTTTAACTAGTAATGGCGCACCACACCCACGGTGCGCCATTAGTATGTTTGGACAGGCGCACTAGTTCAAAAAAAAATTTGGTACTAATGGCGCACCGTAGGTAGGGTGCGCCATTAGTAGTTTCAACACTAATGGCGCATCAGAAGGTGGTGCGCCATTAGTATATACTAATGGCGCACCACATGTCTGGTGCGCCATTAGTGTCATTTCCATCTATAGCCCTTTTCCTAGTAGTGATAGCTAGTAGCTAGATGGCTTCTTCTCTCTTTTTGGATCTCAATACAATGTTCTCCCCCTCTCTTGTGGAGATCTATTCGATGTAATCTTCTTCTTGCGGTGTGTTTGTTGAGACCAATGAATCGTGGGTTTATGATCCAGTATTATCTATGGAAAATATTTGATTCTTCTCTGAATTCTTTTATGTATGATTGAGTTATCTTTGCAAGTCTCTTCGAATTATCCGTTTGGTTTGGCCAACTAGATTGGTAGTTCTTACAATGGGAGAAGTGCATGGCTTTGGGTTCAATCTTGCGGTGTCCTTACTTAGTGACAGAAAGATTTGCAAGGCACGTATTGTATTGTTGCCATCGAGGATAACAAGATGGGGGTTTTATCATATTGCATGAATTTATCCCTCTACATCATGTCATCTTGCTTAAGGCGTTACTCTGTTTTTAACTTAATACTCTAGATGCATGCTGGATAGCGGTTGATGAGTGGAGTAATAGTAGTAGATGCAGAATCGTTTCGATCTACTTGTTTTGGACGTGATGCCTATGTACATGATCATTGCCTAGATATACTCATAACTATGCTCAATTCTGTCAATTGCTCAACAGTAATTTGTTCACCCACCGTAGAATACTTATGCTCTTGAGAGAAGCCACTAGTGAAACCTATGGCCCCGGGTCTATTCTCATCATATCAATCTATATCACTTTATTTACTTGCTTTATTTTTACTTTGCCTTTACTTTTTACTTTGCATCTATCTATCAAAAATACCAAAAATATTATCTCTATCAGATCTCACTCTCATAAGTGACCGTGAAGGGATTGACAACCCCTAAGCGTTGGTTGCGAGTTGCTATCATGTTGTGCAGGTACGAGGGACTTGCGCGTGACCTCCTACTGGATTGATACCTTGGTTCTCAAAAACTGAGGGAAATACTTACGCTACTGTGCTGCATCATCCTCTCCTCTTCGGGGAAAACCAACACAAGCTCGAGATGTAGCAAGAAGGATTTCTGTCGCCGTTGCCGGGGAGGCTTACGCAAAAGTCAACATACCAAGTACCCATCACAATCCCTATCTCTCGCATTACATTATTTGCCATTTGCCTCTCGTTTTCCTCTCCCCCACTTCACCCTTGCCATTTTATTCGCCTTCTCTTTCCCAATCTCCTCCTGTCTTTTGCTTGCCCTTTCGTTTCTCGTTTGGTTGGATTAGATGCTTATTTATTCCTAAACAAAGAAGCGAATATCTATGGATCCTGATTCGCTTGCCAATCTTTTCAAGAGATCCAATTATGATGAACCAATCCCTAGTGATTTGGATGCACTAGATTATCTTTATAAGGTTCTGCCTAAAATCCGTGAAGTGACTCATGATAGATCTTTGAGTAAAAAGCATGATTACAGTGATTTTATTATAAATTCTTTTGATGTCAATTGTGCTAATAATATGCAAACCCCTAAGCTTGGGGATGCTAGTTTTGCTATGTCCTCTACTTGTTGCAATGATCATGATTGGGGTGATTCTTCTTATGATCTTGAAAATTTATTTAAGCCCCATGATGAATATGAGATTGATAATATTGTTTGCAATAATATTGAAAGTGGGTTTGGAAGAGTGTCAACTTTATATCCCACATATTTGGATAACATTCAATCTTATGAAATTTTTGATAAAAGTGGGCTTGGAGAAATCATGACTTTAGTTAATGATAATCCCACTATTTTGGAAGAGTGTCAACTTTGCATACATATGGATCATGTTAAGAATATTATATGTAATAGATATTTTGTTGAATTTTCTTATGATCCTACATGTAATTATTATGAGAGAGGAAAATATGGTTGTAGAAGTTTTCATGTTACTAAATTACCTCTCTTCATGTTGAGATTGCTATCGTCACCTTCTTCTTCCTTGCCTATGCTAGTTTTTGCTTGCCTTGCAAATTTGTTTGCCTATAATATGCCTATGCATAGGAATTATGTTAGACTTAGATGTCTTTGTCACATGCTATATGATGCTCTATTTGTGCTTCAATTCTTGTCTTTCATGTGAGCATCATCGAAATCTCCATGCCTAGCTAAAAAGGCTTTAAAGAAAAGCGCTTGTTGGGAGACAACCCAATATTTATCCTTTCTGCCTAGTAATAAATAATCCATCTACCTTCTGTTTGGATGTGGTTTTATGTTTTAATTAGTGTTTCTGCCAAGTAGGACCTATAGCATAACCTACGATGACAGTTGATTTGATTCTGCTGAAAAACAGAAACTTTAGCGCTCACGAGATTAGCTGCCATTTTTTACTGGAGAGTTCTTTTGCGTTGATTCGTTTTGCTGCTGATCAATAAACAAATTTTCCAGGACTTCCTATTTTTGTAGAATTTTTAGAGTTCCAGAAGTTTGGGTTAGTTACAGATTACTACAGACTGTTCTGTTTTTTTACAGATTCTGTTTTTCGTGTGTTGTTTGCTTATTTTGATGAATCTATGGCTAGTAAATTAGTTTATAAACCGCAGAGAAGTTGGAATACAGTAGGTTTAACAACAATATAAATAAAGAATGAGTTAATTACAGTACCTTGAAGTAGTCTTTTGTTTTCTTTCTCTAACGGAGCTCACGAGATTTCTGTTGAGTTTTGTGTTGTGAAGTTTTCAAGTTATGGGTGAATTCTTTTGATGGATTATGGAACAAGGAGTGGCAAGAGCCTAAGCTTGGGGATGCCCATGGCACCCCCAAGATAATCCAAGGACACCAAAAAGTCAAAGATTGGGGATGCCCCGGAAGGCATCCCCTCTTTCGTCCACTTCCATCGGTAATTTACTTGGAGCTATATTTTTATTCACCAACATGATATGTGTTTTGCTTCGAGCATCTTGTATTATTTGTGTCTTTGCTTGTTAGTTTACCACAATCATCTTTGCTGTACACACCTTTTGAGAGAGCCATACATGAATTGAAATTTGTTAGAATACTCTATGTTCTTCACTTATATCTTTTGAGCTTGATAGTTTCCTCATAGTGCTTCACTTATATCTTTTTGAGCGTGATAATTTTTGCTCTAGTGCTTCACTTAGATCTTTTTGAGCATGGTGGTGGATTTGTTTTAAGGAAATTTGATCTATCATGCTTCACTTAGATTATTTTGAGAGTCTTTAATAGCATGGTAATTTGCTTAATGTTAATATACTTGGTATTCAAGATATGTGAAACTTTCTTTTGAGTGTGTTGAATACTAAGATAAGTTTGATGCTTGATAATTGTTTTGAGATGTGGAGGTAATAATATCAAAGTCGTGCTAGTTGGGTGATTATGAATTTGATAACTACTTGTGTTGAAGTTTGCAAGTCCCGTAGCATGCACGTATGGTTAAAGTTATGTAACAAATTTGAAACATGAAGTGTACCTGGCTTGTGCATCCTTATGAGTGGCGGTCGGGGACGAGCGATGGTCTTTTCCTACCAATCTATCCCCCTAGGAGCATGCGCGTAGTACTTGATTTTCGATGACTTCTAAATTTTTGCAATAAGTACATGAGTTCTTTTGATTAATGTTGAGTCCATGAATTATACGCACTCTCATCTTTCCACCTTTGCTAGCCTCTTTGGTACCGTGCATTGCCCTTTCTCACCTTGAGAGTTGGTGCAAACTTCGCCGGTGCATCCAAACCCCGTGATACGATACGCTCTATCACACATAAACCTCTTTATATCTTCCTTAAAACAGCCACCATACCTACCTATCATGGCATTCCCATAGCCATTCCGAGATATATTGCCATGCAACTTCCACCATCATCATCGTGACATGCATTACTTTTGTCATATTGCCATTGCATGATCTTGTAGTTGACATCGTATTTGTGGCAAAGCCACCTTGCATTATTTTTCATACATGTCACTCTGGATTCATTGAACCATCCCGGTACACCGCCGGAGGCATTCATATAGAGTCATATCTTGTTCTACTATCGAGTTGTAATTCATATGTTGTAATGAAAGTGTGATGATCATCATTAGAGCATTGCCCAAATAAAAAAAAGAGAAAGGCCCAAAAAAAGGGGCAATGCTACTATCTCTTTTTCCGCACTTGCACTTCAAAGTAGCACCTTGTTCTTCATGTAGTGAGTCTCATATATTGTGCTTCAAAGTAGCACCATGTTTTTCATATAGTGAGGCTCTTAAGTTGTCTTGTTCATACTAGTGGGAATTTTTCATTATAGAACTTGGCTTGTATATTCCAATGATGGGCTTCCTCAAAATGCCCTAGGTCTTCATGAGCAAGCAAGTTGGATGCACACCCACTAGTTTTCTTTTGTTGAGCATTCATAGCTCTAGTGCATCCGTTGCATGGCAATCCCTACTCCTTGCATTAACATCAGTCGATGGGCATCTCCATAGCTCATTGATTAGCCTCGTTGATGTGAGACTTTCTCCTTTTTTGTCTTCTCCACACAATCCCCATCATCATATTGTATTCCACCCATAGTGCTATTGTCAGGACCCCGACTCGATGCCACATCGATCTAGCATGTAACACCTCATATCGCTTTGCGGCCTCACGCACGGTATCCCCACGGGTGTCGCCTTACCTTTGCCTGGGACCGTTTGCGCATTTTGGCACACGTATATGATGGTGTCGCTATCATCCATATGATAAAGAGCCCGGGCTGACATGGCTAGTCGTAAACCCAAAGTGGCACTAACTTACAGGGACAGGCATTCATGACCCAGCATCGAACGTGTCGGTCATCAGCGAGTGAATCCAGGCTGTAGCACTGGGCTAACAGGACTCCGGTGAACTGGGCTATAGCGGGCTAGCAGGACTCCGGTATTCATCGCGTGACATTTCCCCGAAGGGACAGACACAGGATCGAGGAAGGACACATGCCGGCCAGCCTAAGTGTTCCGGAGCAGTAGCAAGCTACCAGGGCTCAGTGGAAGCACTAGGAGACATTTCCCGGTAAGAGAGGCTACTAAGGATAAACAACTAGATAGTCAGATCCCACACATAGCAATACACATTACACGTACGCATAACATGCAAGTATGTGTTGTACAACATGGCATCACAGCATAACTCAACAACTCATATAGATAAAGGCTCAGAAGAGCCGTCATAGCAATTATCGCAAACAGGGGTCACAAGACCCATCATACAGAGCATACAAGCAACAAGCGGAAGCATTACATGTCTGGGTACAGACATCTACAAATGAAAAAGGCTGAAGAGCCTGACTATCTACATCATCCGATCAAGATCGTAGCTGAGGTACTAGCTACTAGTCGAAGTCCATGAGAACACTAGTAAGACCGAAGTCTCCGCTGCAAAAACATAAATAAAGCAACATGAGTACAAAGGTACTCAGCAAGACTTACATCAGATCCTATCATACATGCATTTGCATCAAGAGGGTAATGTGGGGTTTAGTTGTAGCAAGCCAGCTTTGACTCTGTGGCTATCCTGTTCTACGACTACCAGAAACTCTGGAGGTGAAACAACGTACACGAGTCCACTAATCACCACACAATACACTACTATGGACTCATCCCCGTCTCCCTACGAGAAGGCCATCCATAGCACTCACACTTGTCTTGAGCATTTTAGGGTATCCACTTCAAGTTGTCTATGTACCATGTAAGCATCCAAGAAGTCCATAACCGCGGACCCGGCTATTCGAATAGATCATGTTAACCCTGCAGGGGTGTACTTCTTCACACACGCTCTCGCCACTTACCGCCATGTACACGTCATGTATCTCGGCAACCTTCAAGCGGAAGCCTGGCGAGGGTGTCGGCCACGACCTGACTAACCACACAAGACTCTAATCCAGGTTTATCGCCTATTCGGGTTCCATCCGCAAGGAGATCCGGCCGGGGTTTCACTCACGGCCCCAAACGATGTGTGCAGGGTTCCCAAGCCCACCTCGCCGGATGGATCTACGCTTGGTACACCGTGCCACTGGTGCCTAGTCTGTCCCAAGCCCACCTGGCCGGGTGCCACTTGGTAGACTACTAACACTACCTACAAACGCCAGAAACTAGTTGCGACTCCTGGACCGAGATCAAGTTGGTTAATAAGTCGAGAGGGGTCGAGTTACCGGAACCCAATGTGTGGTAGTATCGAGTCATTGGACAACATACACAGAACTCAGTGCTTAAGGACGGTTCCAGTGAGACAACCCACCATGTACTCCTACATGGCCTCTCACCGCTACCTTTACCAAATCGTGTTCACACACTTAACTCTCAGCACCAGAACATATCGTAACACTCCAATTCATTCCCAATGAATCAGACCTGACACAACTCTAAGCAATAGCAGGCATAGCATGGTAGGAACACATCAGTGGCTTCAATCAACTCCTACACATGCTAGTGGGTTTCAACTATTTACTGTGGCAATGACAGGTCATGCAGAGGAATGGGTTCAACTACCGCAGCACAAAGTAGCAGATGAATCGTTGTTGTCCTAATGCAATAACTGAGAGCAGGAGCGAGAGAGTAGGGTTTTATCGAAATGAACAAGGGGGTTTGCTTGCCTGGTAAATCAACAAGGGAGGCACTGCTTCACCGACAGGTACTCTGGAACGTCTCCGGAGCAGGACCTATCGAGAAGGAACGGTGCCGGCAATCAAAACACAATCATATGCAACAATATGATGCATGAGCATGGCATGTAGATGTGATGCTGTTTGAGCTAATGCAACTAGTATTCGATTGAATGAAGTCCATTTGAACAAAAGGTTCAAATGCAACTCCAAAATAAGTCTCTTAATATGCCATAATGTGTTTTCTCATATTCAGCATGTATAAGTTGGTTTGTCATGCATGAAACTAGTACAGATGGAAAGATTGCATTTTTCTGATAATTTTTCATATATAAATTATTTCAATCTGAGCTACGGTTGAATTTCTATGAATTTTTGAAGTTTAAATCAATTTCTGGAATTTCCTGATTTAATTTAAATCCAGAAATCATATTATTGCGCCAGCATGACGTCATCACTACATCAGCGGGTCAACGCGGCTGTCCAGGGTCAAACCTGACGTGTGGGACCCACACGTCAGTGACAGGGGGTTAACCCCGAGTCAAACCTGGGCTGATTAGCTTTGACTAAGCCCTGGGGCCCACTCGTCAGCGTTAGTAGGTGGGGATTAGTGCATAATTAACGGAGCCACGTCAGCCCGCCGGAGTTCTGGCCGGCGGCGACCAATAACGCGGCGGCGACTCGCCGGACTTGCGCTACAAGCGGCGTTTGGTCGCGCGAAGACCACCGGGGCGTAGCCCGTCGTCGTCCGCATCCAGGGGAGCTGGTGGGGGGCTGCGGGGGCGCCGGAGCTCACCGGAGCAAAGCTCACGGCGGCGGCCGGAGTTTGGGATAGCGCGGGCGTGGGGCTGCAGCTCGCGTTCGAGCGAACGGATGGCACAGGCGGTAGCTACGAGGCAGCAGGAGCACATCGAGCTACTACGCGAGGCGGAGGTGCTCGGGGGCACGGAGCTCGCCGGCCATGGCGGACGGCGGCTTCGGGCGCTCGCGGGGCAGCGGCTACAGGGCACGCGCGAGAGAGAGAGGTGAGGGGAAAGGAAGAGGGGCTCACGGCGGACTCGCAGAGCAGGCCGGTGTGCTCGGGGACGTCCTGCGTCCGGCGAATCGACGGCGATGGCGGCGAGGTCGATCTCCGGCGTCGGTGGTGAAGAAGACAACGGCGTCGGCGATGGAGCGCGTCCGGAGGTGCGTGGCTTGACGAGGAGGTAGAGGGGGTCGTGGCAGAGCTGGGAAGCGTGTCAGGGAGGCGAGGGGAGGCCGGTGGCGATGGCTATGGCGAACGGCGGCGGCGGCGGTTCTCGGGTGAGAGAGAGAGAGCAGGGGAGAGGAGGAGGGCGAGGGAGAGGGAGTGAGAACGGTGCGGGGCAGCGCGTGGCGACGTTCCGGACGTCCAGGCGTCGAGGGGGAGGACAGGCAGGCAGGTGCCGTGGCGGCACGGCGGTGCGCACGCGCCGGCCACACGCCCCTGGCCTCCTGGCGCAAGGAGGGGGACGACTGGCGTCGGCCAGTCAGCTGGGCCGAGCTGCTGGGCCGATCGGGTAAGTGGCCCAGGTAAGTCTCTCTCCCCTTTTCTGTTTTCTTTTCTAATTTTCTGACATTTGTTTGATTTAATAAAATACTAAATCAATTTATTTGCTTATGCCAATTTTTGTAGGGGCTAATGGTATTATTCCAGAGCTCCTTTATAATTGGCATAATTTTTGGACCATATTTCATATATATAGAAATATATTTCCAATGCAAATATTTATCGAATTAATCCAAATGGCCAAAATAAATATCCATGAGCTCCTAAAAATATTGTTTTGATTTTTATCTCTGTCCAATATTTTCAGAGAGCAACATGAGCATTTTCTTGGACCCTTTTGGAGAAATTTTTATTTGGGTCATTTTCAAAAATGATTCTGAGGGTTCCACCAATCCTCATTTCAAATTTAAATGAAATTTAAACATGATGCACAAATGACTAGCTAGTCTAGGTCATACCAGACTAGGGATGTGACAACTCGCCCCCACTTGACAAAATCTCGTCCCGAGATTCAGGGGTCGACGGAAAGAAAGCGGGGTACTCCAGTCGAAGACGATCTTCTCGCTCCCAAGTAGCCTCTCTCTCGGAATGATGAGACCACTGAACTTTGAGAAACTTGATGTTCTGACGTCGGGTAACACGCTCTGCTTGATCAAGAATGCGAACCGGGTACTCTCGGTATGTGAGGTTATCTTGGAGATCAAGCGTTTCGTGGTCCACTCCGCGGATGGGATCCGAGAAGCAACGCCTGAGTTGAGAGACGTGGAAGACATCATGAACTCGAGAAAGATGTGGGGGTAGTTCCAATTGGTAGGCAACCTCTCCTCGTTTAGCGAGAATACGAAAAGGACCAATGTAACGAGGAGCCAACTTTCCCTTGATACCGAAACGATGGGTACCCTTCAAAGGAGTAACCCGAAGGTAAGCTTGGTCGCCAATTTCATAAGTCATATCCTTATGATGACGATCGTACTGACTTTTTTGACGAGACTGGGCTGTTTTCAAATTCTCACGAATGATGCGAACTTGCTCTTCTGCCTCCTGGATCATATCCGGTCCAAAGAATTGTCTTTCACCGGTTTCTGACCAGTTCAAAGGTGTTCGACATCTTCGTCCATAGAGAACCTCAAAAGGAGCTTTCTTGAGGCTGGATTGGTAGCTATTGTTATAAGCAAACTCGGCAAAAGGAAGACATTTCTCCCAATCCATACCGAATGAGATAACGCAAGCTCTGAGCATGTCTTCGAGAATTTGATTGACCCGTTCCACCTGACCACTCGACTGAGGGTGGAAAGCGGTACTGAAGGAAAGATGGGTTCCCATGGCAGTTTGGAAACTCTCCCAGAAATGAGAAGTGAAAAGACTGCCACGGTCTGAATTGATCTCTAGTGGAACACCATGAAGTGACACTATTCGAGAAATATATAAGTCAGCAAGCTGACCAGCAGTGATACTTTCCCGAACAGGAAGGAAGTGAGCCACTTTGGAAAGACGATCAACGACTACGAAGATAGCGTTATTCCCTTTCTTGGTCCTGGGAAAGCCGGTAATGAAGTCCATACCAACTTTATCCCATTTCCACTCAGGAATAGCTAAAGGCTGAAGGGTGCCAGCAGGCCTTTGATGCTCTGCCTTAACGCGACGACAAACGTCACAGTTAGCAATGAACTCAGCGATTTCTCTCTTCATCCTAGTCCACCAGAACCTCTGGCGTAGATCCTGATACATCTTAGTACTACCGGGATGAATTGTGAGAGGAGATTCATGCGCCTCCTTAAGAATCAATTGTCGAAGATGTTGCTTCTTGGGGACCACCAGGCGGTTCCCAAAGAAAACAACACCTCGATCATCTATAGAGAAACTACCAGCAATACCCTTGGCAATGTTTCTCTTGATCCGGGTAATCCCCGTATCATGCTTCTGGGCTTCTATGATAAGATCCACAAGGGTAGGTTTCGCCACCAAGGTAGAAAGGAATCCGTGAGGAGCAATGTGAAGATTAAGCTTACAGAATTCCTCATGGAGAAGTGGTTGACCTTGCTGCAACATGAGATTGTTGCAATAGGATTTACGGCTTAGAGCATCAGCCATGACATTGGCTTTGCCTGGGGTGTAGGTAATCCCTAGATCATAATCTGTGATTAACTCCAACCAACGTCTTTGCCTAAGGTTCAGATCTGGTTGGGTGAAGATATACTTGAGACTCTGGTGATCGGTGTAGATCTCGCAACGTTTACCAAGGAGGTAATGTCGCCAGGTCTTGAGTGCATAGACTACGGCTGCAAGCTCTAGATCATGTGTAGGGATAATTCTCCTCATGTGGATGCAACTGTCGAGATGCATAGGCAATCACATGACGATCCTGCATAAGAATGCAACCTAGTCCCTGTCGTGAGGCGTCGCAGTAGATAATAAAGTCTTTAGTGAAATCCGGTGGCACAAGTATGGGAGCAGAAGTCAGGCGCCTTTTCAGTTCCTGAAAACTGTGTTCACACTGTGGGGACCACTCAAACTTTTTATCTTTCTTGAGAAGTTCCGTGAGGGGTTTGGCTACTTTGGAGAAGTTTTCAACAAAGCAGCGACAATAGCTGGCTAGACCAAGGAAACTCCTAACTTGTTTAACGGTCTCAGGTGGAGTCCAATCGAGAACAGCCTGAACTCTCTCGGGATTGACAGCAATGCCCTTACCAGAGATTACGTGGCCTAAGTAGGTCACTTCTGGCAACCAAAATTCACACTTGGAGAACTTGGCATAAAGGCGGTGCTCTCTGAGTTTTTCTAACACAAGTCTAAGATGTTCAGCATGCTCTTCCTCGTTCTTCGAGTAGATAAGAATATCATCGAGGTAAACCACGACGAACTTATCTAAGTACTCCATGAAGATCGAGTTCATCAAGCGGGAGAATGTGGCTGGGGCGTTGGTTAGGCCAAAGGACATGACGGTGTACTCGTACTGACCATAACGAGTGACAAAAGCTGTCTTGGGAATGTCCCTGTTTCTGATTTTGATTTGGTGGTATCCTAACCTTAAATCCATCTTGGAAAAGACTGAGGATCCAGCGAGCTGATCATACAGGTCGTTGATCCTGGGGAGCGGATACTTGTTCTTTATCGTGACCAAATTAACGGGACGATAATCAACAACCATCCGATCCGTACCATCCTTCTTTTTGACGAAGAGGACGGGGCAAGCCCAAGGAGAAGAGCTAGGACGGATGAAACCCTTTTGCAAGGACTCATCAAGTTGTTTCTTAAGCTCGGCTAGTTCTAAGGGTGCCATCTTGTAAGGTCTCCGGGAGATTGGAGCTGTTCCTGGGATAAGATCTATGACGAACTCTACATCTCTGTCAGGTGGAACACCTGGCAGTTCCTCTGGAAAGACATCCGGAAAGTCACGGACTACCGGGATATCTTCAAGGTCTGGAAGAGGGCTGGCATTAAGAGAATAGAGCTGACGCTTTGCAACTCTAGTGGAGACAATGGCTATCTTGCCAGATGGGTGTGTGAGCTGAACAGACCTGGTGAAACAATCAATCTTGGCATGATGAGCTGTCATCCAGTCCATACCCAAGATGATGTTAATATCCGAAGACTTGAGAGTTATCAAGGAAGCAAGGAATACAAGTCTGTCAACAAGGATTTCATTGCCATAACTTATCCTAGAAGTTTGCCATTTGGATCCAGGAGTTTGAATAAGTAGTGGGGAGGGCATATCACAAAATGACATGTCGTGCAAGCGGGCATAGCTTTCAGAAATGAAGGAATGAGACGCTCCAGTATCGAACAAAACCGATGCCGGATGACAGTTGACAAGGAGTGTACCAAGAACGACATCTGGATCATCATGAGCGGCTTTAGCTGAGACGTGATGCACACGTCCATGTTCAGTGGGAGCTGACTTGGCACTGATCATCTTGCGTGATGGCTTACCATGGCCAATAGACTTCTCGGGCTGGGGTGGAGCAACTCTGGTCTGAGTGCAAATACGGGCAATGTGGCCTGGCTCTCCGCACTTGTAACAAATCTTGGAGGTAGGATGTGGACCTGCATTGGAAGGCGGTCCACCAATAGGCCTGGGTGGAGCATACTGCTGAACTGGATGAGGTGCCACATAAGATGGCCTCGATACATATTTGGGTGGAAGAGCGGAGTTTGGAACCCAAATCCGGCGCTTCTGAGAGCTAGAACCGGAGGAAGATCCCAAAGCACGAGTGTGCTTACGAGACTCCTCGTAAGTGAGTTGAGCTGTCTCTGCATTAATGGCCTTGTTCACAAGGACTTGGAATGTACCACAATGATGCAGGTGGAGATCACGACGCAACTTGGGGTTGAGACCCTTCCGGAACCTAGCCTGCTTCTTGGCGTCCGTAGACACCTCTTCTGTGGCATAACGGGCGAGGTTCTCAAACTCTCTACTATAGGCATCAACAGCCATCTTACCCTGGGTGAAACTACAGAACTCTTCTCTCTTGCGATCAATGAGGGCTTCAGGAATGTGATGCTCGCGAAAAGCCTCAACGAAATCCCTCCAGGTGGAAGTCTGGCCAGCTGGAAGCATAGCCTCATAGTTCTGCCACCAAAGACTAGCAGGACCTTCCAGGTGGTGTGCAGCATAGGTGACCTTGTCACTTTCGGCTACGCTCGCGGAATGCAGCTTATGAGTGATGCTACGGAGCCAGTCATCTGCATCGAGTGGCTCGATGGAATGATGAAAGGTAGGTGGGTGCAAGCGAATGAAGTCATGAATGGTCACAGACTTATTGGACTGATGTGCGGTGTTCTCCTCGATAAGTGCCAACAAGTGGTTGGACTCACGCTTGTTCCTCTCCATCTCTAGCATGAACTCTGTCAACGAAGGCTGGTCGGGAGGATCCTCATCCCTACCATCTCCGTGGTTCTGGCCATGAGCAACGGAACTTCGCTTAGCTGATGACATCCTGAGAAACGAACCAAGGACGGAATCAGCATCAACTATGGACTATAGAATGTAGGACAAGAAATTAGTATCTCTCGAACTCCTAGGAAAATTCCGGCAGCATAACGGCAGTAAACTGCTCAGAATGAGACATCCTACTAAGAATGGGGTGGTAACATACTCATCACCATTACCCAAGGTTATGAGATCATACTAAACAGACTACACCGGAAGTACTCGAAACTGGGGTATGACTCTGATCAATCAATCCTATGGGACTACGAAGTAGTAACACGTGATCCTGATAGACGGAAGAGAAAGCCTAGTTCCTTAATCCCGTCGGAAAGATAGGATGACTCAGATCAGAAGGCCATGAGGTAAAGGAGTAAAAAGAGCCTTACGTTCCAACCCACAATCAATTCCCTTACATAACTAAAGAATTTCTAGACTCAACTTCGACCGGTTTGGCTTGGTAATCCTACAGGCAGTCAGGCTCTGATACCAACGCTGTCAGGACCCCGACTCGATGCCACATCGATCTAGCATGTAACACCTCATATCGCTTTGCGGCCTCACGCACGGTATCCCCACGGGTGTCGCCTTACCTTTGCCCGGGACCGTTTGCGCATTTTGGCACACGTATATGATGGTGTCGCTATCATCCATATGATAAAGAGCCCGGGCTGACATGGCTAGTCGTAAACCCAAAGTGGCACTAACTTACAGGGACAGGCATTCATGACCCAGCATCGAACGTGTCGGTCATCAGCGAGTGAATCCAGGCTGTAGCACTGGGCTAACAGGACTCCGGTGAACCGGGCTGTAGCGGGCTAGCAGGACTCCGGTATTCATCGCGTGACATTTCCCCGAAGGGACAGACACAGGATCGAGGAAGGACACATGCCGGCCAGCCTAAGTGTTCCGGAGCAGTAGCAAGCTACCAGGGCTCAGTGGAAGCACTAGGAGACATTTCCCGGTAAGAGAGGCTACTAAGGATAAACAACTAGATAGTCAGATCCCACACATAGCAATACACATTACACGTACGCATAACATGCAAGTATGTGCTGTACAACATGGCATCACAGCATAACTCAACAACTCATATAGATAAAGGCTCAGAAGAGCCGTCATAGCAATTATCGCAAACAGGGGTCACAAGACCCATCATACAGAGCATACAAGCAACAAGCGGAAGCATTACATGTCTGGGTACAGACATCTACAAATGAAAAAGGCTGAAGAGCCTGACTATCTACAACATCCGATCAAGATCGTAGCTGAGGTACTAGCTACTAGTCGAAGTCCACGAGAACACTAGTAAGACCGAAGTCTCCGCTGCAAAAACATAAATAAAGCAACATGAGTACAAAGGTACTCAGCAAGACTTACATCAGATCCTATCATACATGCATTTGCATCAAGAGGGTAATGTGGGGTTTAGTTGTAGCAAGCCAGCTTTGACTCTGTGGCTATCCTGTTCTACGACTACCAGAAACTCTGGAGGTGAAACAACGTACACGAGTCCACTAATCACCACACAATACACTACTATGGACTCATCCCCGTCTCCCTACGAGAAGGCCATCCATAGCACTCACACTTGTTTTGAGCATTTTAGGGTATCCACTTCAAGTTGGCTATGTACCATGTAAGCATCCAAGAAGTCCATAACCGCGGACCCGGCTATTCGAATAGATCATGTTAACCCTGCAGGGGTGTACTTCTTCACACACGCTCTCGCCACTTACCGCCATGTACACGTCATGTATCTCGGCAACCTTCAAGCGGAAGCCTGGCGAGGGTGTCGGCCACGACCTGACTAACCACACAAGACTCTAATCCAGGTTTATCGCCTATTCGGGTTCCATCCGCAAGGAGATCCGGCCGGGGTTTCACTCACGGCCCCAAACGATGTGTGCAGGGTTCCCAAGCCCACCTCGCCGGATGGATCTACGCTTGGTACACCGTGCCACTGGTGCCTAGTCTGTCCCAAGCCCACCTGGCCGGGTGCCACTTGGTAGACTACTAACACTACCTACAAACGCCAGAAACTAGTTGCGACTCCTGGACCGAGATCAAGTTGGTTAATAAGTCGAGAGGGGTCGAGTTACCGGAACCCAATGTGTGGTAGTATCGAGTCATTGGACAACATACACAGAACTCAGTGCTTAAGGACGGTTCCAGTGAGACAACCCACCATGTACTCCTACATGGCCTCTCACCGCTACCTTTACCAAATCGTGTTCACACACTTAACTCTCAGCACCAGAACATATCGTAACACTCCAATTCATTCCCAATGAATCAGACCTGACACAACTCTAAGCAATAGCAGGCATAGCATGGTAGGAACACATCAGTGGCTTCAATCAACTCCTACACATGCTAGTGGGTTTCAACTATTTACTGTGGCAATGACAGGTCATGCAGAGGAATGGGTTCAACTACCGCAGCACAAAGTAGCAGATGAATCGTTGTTGTCCTAATGCAATAACTGAGAGCAGGAGTGAGAGAGTAGGGTTTTATCGAAATGAACAAGGGGGTTTGCTTGCCTGGTAAATCAACAAGGGAGGCACTGCTTCACCGACAGGTACTCTGGAACGTCTCCGGAGCAGGACCTATCGAGAAGAAACGGTGCCGGCAATCAAAACACAATCATATGCAACAATATGATGCATGAGCATGGCATGTAGATGTGATGCTGTTTGAGCTAATGCAACTAGTATTCGATTGAATGAAGTCCATTTGAACAAAAGGTTCAAATGCAACTCCAAAATAAGTCTGCCATAATGTGTTTTCTCATATTCAGCATGTATAAGTTGGTTTGTCATGCATGAAACTAGTACAGATGGAAAGATTGCATTTTTCTGATAATTTTTCATATATAAATTATTTCAATCTGAGCTACGGTTGAATTTCTATGAATTTTTGAAGTTTCAATCAATTTTTGGAATTTCCTGATTTAATTTAAATCCAGAAATCATATTATTGCGCCAGCATGACGTCATCACTACATCAGCGGGTCAACGCGGCTGTCCAGGGTCAAACCTGACATGTGGGACCCACACGTCAGTGACAGGGGGGTTAACCCCGAGTCAAACCTGGGCTGATTAGCTTTGACTAAGCCCTGGGGCCCACTCGTCAGCGTCAGTAGGTGGGGATTAGTGCATAATTAACGGAGCCACGTCAGCCCGCCGGAGTTCTGGCCGGCGGCGACCAATAACGCGGCGGCGACTCGCCGGACTTGCGCTACAAGCGGCGTTTGGTCGCGCGAAGACCACCGGGGCGTAACCCGTCGTCGTCCGCATCCAGGGGAGCTGGTGGGGGGCTGCGGGGGCGCCGGAGCTCACCGGAGCAAAGCTCACGGCGGCGGCCGGAGTTCGGGATAGCGCGGGCGTGGGGCTGTAGCTCGCGTTCGAGCGAACGGAGGGCACAGGCGGTAGCTACGAGGCAGCAGGAGCACATCGAGCTACTACGCGAGGCGGAGGTGCTCGGGGGGACGGAGCTCGCCGGCCATGGCGGACGGCGGCTTCGGGCGCTCGCGGGGCAGCGGCTACAGGGCACGCGCGAGAGAGAGAGGTGAGGGGAAAGGAAGAGGGGCTCACGGCGGACTCGCAGAGCAGGCCGGTGTGCTCGGGGACGTCCTGCGTCCGGCGAATCGACGGCGATGGCGGCGAGGTCGATCTCCGGCGTCGGTGGTGAAGAAGACAATGGCGTCGGCGATGGAGCGCGTCCGGAGGTGCGTGGCTTGATGAGGAGGTAGAGGGGGTCGTGGCGGAGCTGGGAAGCGTGTCAGGGAGGCGAGGGGAGGCCGGTGGCGATGGCTATGGCGAACGGCGGCGGCGGTGGTTCTCGGGTGAGAGAGAGAGAGCAGGGGGAGAGGAGGAGGGCGAGGGAGAGGGAGTGAGAGCGGTGCGGGGCAGCGCGTGGCGACGTTCCGGACGTCTAGGCGTCGAGGGGGAGGACAGGCAGGCAGGTGCCGTGGCGGCACGGCGGTGCGCACGCGCCGGCCACACGCCCCTGGCCTCCTGGCGCGAGGAGGGGGACGACTGGCGTCGGCCAGTCAGCTGGGCCGAGCTGCTGGGCCGATCGGGTAAGTGGCCCAGGTAAGTCTCTCTCCCCTTTTTTGTTTTCTTTTCTAATTTTCTGACATTTGTTTGATTTAATAAAATACTAAATCAATTTATTTGCTTATGCCAATTTTTGTAGGGGCTAATGGTATTATTCCAGAGCTCCTTTATAATTGGCATAATTTTTGGACCATATTTCATATATATAGAAATATATTTCCAATGCAAATATTTATCGAATTAATCCAAATGGCCAAAATAAATATCCATGAGCTCCTAAAAATATTGTTTTGATTTTTATCTCTGTCCAATATTTTCAGAGAGCAACATGAGCATTTTCTTGGACCCTTTTGGAGAAATTTTTATTTGGGTCATTTTCAAAAATGATTCTGAGGGTTCCACCAATCCTCATTTCAAATTTAAATGAAATTTAAACATGATGCAGAAATGACTAGCTAGTCTAGGTCATACCAGACTAGGGATGTGACAGCTATATCCATGGCTCACGCTCATGTATTGCATGAAGGTTGAAAAAGTTTGAGATTATTTAAGTATGAAACAATTGCTTGGCTTATCATCGGGGGTATAGAAGTTGGGAACATCTTTGTGTGACGAAAATGAAGCATAGCCTAACCATATGATTTCGTAGGGACGAACTTTCTTTTGCCATGTTATTTTGAGAAGACATGATTGCTTTGATTAGTATGCTTGAATTATTATTATTTTTGTGTCAATATGAACTTTTGTCTTGAATCTTTCAAATCTGAATATTCATATCACAATTAAGAATATTTACATTGAAATTATGCCAAAGTATCACTCCACATAAAAAATTCTTTTTTATCATTTACCTACTCGAGGACGAGCAGGAATTAACCTTGGGGATGCTTAATACGTCTCCAACATATCTATAATTTTTGATTGATCCATGCTACTTTATCTACTGTTTTGGACTATATTGGGCTTTATTTTTCACTTTTATATTACTTTTGGGACTAACCTATTAACCGGAGGCCCAGCCCAGAATTGCGTTTTTTTTTTGCCTTTTTCAGTATTTCGAAGAAACAGAATATCAAACGGAGTCCAAACGGAATGAAACCTTCGGGATCGTGATTTTCCAACCGAACATGATCCAGGAGACTGTGACCCTACTCCAAGAAGCTTCCGAGGAGGTCACAATGGTGGAGGGCGCCCCCTGGGCGTGCCCCCCTACCTCGTGGGCCCCTCAGAGCTCCACCGACGTACTCCTTCCTCCTATATATACCTACGTATCCCCGTGTAATCAAAGGGGGAGCCAAAAACCTAATTCCACCGCCGCAACCTTCTGTATCCACGAGATCCCATCTTGGGGCATGTTCCGGAGCTCCGCCGGAGGGGGCATCCACCACGGAGGGCTTCTACATCATCACCATAGCCCCTCCAATGAAGTGTGAGTAGTTTACTTCAGACCTTTGGGTCCATAGCTAGTAGCTAGATGGCTTCTTCTCTCTTTTTGGATCTCAATACAATGTTCTCCCCCTCTCTTGTGGAGATCTATTCGATGTAATCTTCTTTTTGCGGTGTGTTTGTTGAGACCGATGAATTGTGGGTTTATGATCCAGTATTATCTATGGAAAATATTTGATTCTTCTCTGAATTCTTTTATGTATGATTGAGTTATCTTTGCAAGTCTCTTCGAATTATCCGTTTGGTTTGGCCAACTAGATTGGTAGTTCTTGCAATGGGAGAAGTGCATGCTTTGGGTTCAATCTTGCGGTGTCCTTACTCAGTGACAGTAAGAGTTGCAAGGCACGTATTGTATTGTTGCCATCGAGGATAACAAGATGGGTTTTTATCATATTGCATGAATTTATCCCTCTACATCATGTCATCTTGCTTAAGGCGTTACTTTGTTTTTAAGTTAATACTCTAGATCCATGCTGGATAGCGGTCGATGAGTAGAGTAATAGTAGTAGATGCAGAATCGGTTCGATCTACTTGTCACGGACGTGATGCCTATATACATGATCATTTCCTAGATATACTCATAACTATGCTCAATTCTGTAAATTGCTCAACAGTAATTTGTTCACCCACCGTAGAATACTTATGCTCTCGAGAGAAGCCACTAGTGAAACCTATGGCCCCCGGGTCTATTCTCATCATATCAATCTATATCACTTTATTTACTTGCTTTGTTTTTACTTTGCCTTTACTTTTTACTTTGCATCTATCTATAAAAAATACCAAAAATATTATCTCTATCAGATCTCACTCTCATAAGTGACCGTGAAGGGATTGACAACCCCTAAGCGTTGGTTGCGAGTTGTTGTCATGTTGTGCAGGTACGAGAGACTTGCGCCTGACCTCCTACTGGATTGATACCTTGGTTCTCAAAAACTGAGGGAAATACTTACGCTACTGTGCTGCATCATCCTCTCCTCTTCGGGGAAAACCAACGCAAGCTCGAGACGTAGCAGGTACTTCCTTCCCTCCTCAGCTCGAGCGCACCGATCGGCCAGAACATAAAGTTCGGCCACATCCCGGACCTTGTTCATCGCCAGCTCCTCATGCATCTTATGATTACGCATATTCTGATGGAATGCGCTGATCACGGTGGCAGGATGAACGTCGGGGATGTTGTACTGCACCCGGCTGAACCTTTGGATGTACTTGTGCAAGTATTCTCCTTCCTTCTGGGGGATGATATGCAAATCACTCGCCTGGCCATGAGCTTGGTGGCCTCCGGTAAAGGCGCCAACAAACTCATGGCACAGATCCGCCCAAAAAGAAATGGAGTCCATCGGCAAGTGCGTCAACCATGACATAACATTGGGCTTGAGTGCCAATGGGAAATAATTGGCAAGCACCTTATCGTCGCGGGCCCCAGCAGCTTGCACCGTGATGGTGTAGATGCTGAGGAACTCCGATGGGTGAGTCTTGCCATTGTACTTCTCGCCAACTTCAGGCTTGAACGTTTGGTGGGAGGGCCACTGGAACTGCCGCAGCTCACGGTTGAAGGCTGAACAACCCACCTCGTAGTGTAGGCCATCGTAGCCTCCCGATGCTGGGTGGTCCATAGTGGGCCCTGCCCGCCTGTCCGACTAGTGGCGTGCGTCATGCCGACACTCAAGGGTGGTTCGAGCGTCTTCATGAGCTCGCTCCCGAAGAACTTGACGTTGGTCGCGGTGCGTTCGCGGGTCGGATGACGCTATGGAGATATCATCACGAGCGTCGTCGCGACGGACCGACACCCACGGTCGCCGGCATGGAGGAGGGGAGTGCACCGTGGCCGCATCGCCTCCGGCCCGACCTCCACTGGCATGCGGTGGCTTGACGGAGCGACGGCTATGGGTCCTGCCAGTCGCAACTCGTTGTTGTTAGCGATGCCGACGAGGCTATGAATAGTGGCCCTCCATTCGTCAAGCTTCTCCACAGTGGGAGGAAAGTCGAGGAGCAGCTGCGCACGTGTTAGGGCTTCTGCTGGCGCGGGCGGCGGCGAAAGCTGTGTGGACCGCGATGCACTTTGACTTCTAACAGCGTTAGAAGAAGCCCCATCATGACCCCGCAGCCGTCCGCCACCTTCGCCAGCACCTCGGTGCGCATGCTAGCCCTCCTCATCATGTGAAGGGCGCATGGGACTCTTGCCAGGGCAGCGCCCAGGGTCACCAGCAGGGCGGCGATGCTCATCACGCACGACCTGAGACGAGCGCGCCGTGGGCGCCGGTGTTGGTGTCTTGGAGGTCGCCGCGCCGCCGTCCGGTGGCGCGACGACGCCCCCGGAGGGCCCTGTGCCGCCTGCGGGGGGCCCGACTCCTTCTCTGGAGCCCGTGATGTGTGGCTCGTCGCCTGGCGTACGAACGATGCCGCTCACCAGGCCTGGACTACCAGGGTGATGTGGATGTTCGCGGTCCGCGCCATGGGTTCTCTCCGCGACTGGCCCGCTACAGGTCCGCACCAGTACTGGTAGTACGGTGCCGGACGAACCGATCGCCGTGGTCGTCTTCTTCTTAGGAGCCATGGCGATGAAGAACTGCTAGGCCAGCTACTAGACCAAATTCTCACAATTGCGCCCCCTACCTGGCGCGCCAAGGATGTCGGTGGGAAACGACACCTATGGGATCACAAGAATCCCTACTACGGTTGCGGGGCACGGGGTTGTGAGAAGAGCAGGACTAGTAACCAGCACAAGGATCATTTACCTAGGTTCGGGCCGCGAGGATGCGTAAAACCCTAGTCCTGCGCTGGTGGATGTATTGAGTGTTCTTGAGCTCTTGAACTAGCTATGGTGGCTGCGTGGTTCAAAAGAGTCGAATCCCTCTCCAGTATGCCATGGGCCTCCTTTTATAGTCGAAAGGGGCTGCCACAGTGGCACACAGGAGGTGGAAAGGCCTACAGTGCTATGATCCTATCCCTTGTATTACTGGACAAGACACATTTAATGCGTAGCTTAGGTGTCCCCTTGCTTTATCGGGGACGGGAGCAAGGCCCGTCCCATCCGTCGCCGCCGCCCTCGCTTCGACACGCGCCCTCGCCAGCGATGCATGCGGTGCCATGTAAGCAGGCAAGCAGCTGAGGTGGCGCGGTGGTGGAGCCTCCACGAAGATCTGCATGCCGCCACGCAGGCGTGTGCTGAGTTGGCCTGGAAGCTGCATGTTGCCATGCAGGTGCCTGCCCAGCTGGTTGGGCTGGTAGCTGCATGTGAACGGCGGTGGAGATTTGGTTGGTGCGGGCCTAACAGTGGCCTCGCTGACGCCCTTGGCAAGGGTCTTGCCGGGGGCCCGGCACGGGTCTTGTCGTGGCGCACTGGCATCCCCGGCAAGGATCCTGCCGGGGGTCTTGCGGGTTTCCTCGGCAAGGATCTTGTAGAGGATCGTTGCCTTCCAACCCTCATGTGATCTTGAATATTCTTTGTCTTCACAATGATCTGCATGCCACCATGGAGGTGCCTCCCGAGCCCTGGCCCAACGTAGTTGATGGTGTTGGAGACTGTGGGTTCGAGGGTGGCTCACTCCGCTGGTGTGGGCGAGCCTCCCCGGCAAGGGTCTTTTCAGGAAAACCTGCTTCGCCCATCTGCTCTTTATGGTCTCGGTCTTTGGTGTTGCGCTGATTGTCTTGTGGCTTCGACTCCTCCCTTTTGCCCTGCTAAGTGTGGCTTTGGCCTGTGGCTCTGACTACCCGCGCACAAGTAAGGGGTACGAAGGAGTGCCCCTACTTTAGTACATCGACAGTTTCCTAGCCATGGACATGAGTTGTCATTTGATTAACGGTATCACATCATTAGAGAATGATGTGATTGACTTGACCCATTCCGTTAGCTTAGCATTTGATCATTTAGTATATTGCTATTGCTTTCTTCATGACTTATTCATGTTCCTATGACTATGAGATTATGCAACTCCCGAATACCATAGGAACACTTTGTGTGCTACCAAACGTCACAACATAACTGGGTGACTATAAAGGTGCTCTACAGTTGTCTCCGATGGTACTTGTTGAGTTGGCGTAGATCGAGATTAGGATTTGTCACTCCGATTGTCGGAGAGGTATCTCTGGGCCCTCTCGGTAATGCACTTCACTATAAGCCTTGCAAGCAATGTGACTAATGAGTTAGTTGCGGGATGATGCATTACGGAACGAGTAAAGATACTTGCTGGTAACGAGATTGAACTAGGTATTGATATACCGATGATCGAATCCCGGGCAAGTAACATACCGATGACAAATGAAACAACGTATGTTGTTATGAAGTTTGACCGATAAAGATCTTCGTAGAATATGTAGGAACCAATATGAGCATCCAGGTTCCGCCATTGGTTATTAACCGGAGATGAGTCTCGGTCATGTCTACATAGTTCTCAAACCCCTAGGGTTCGCACACTTAACGTTCTGTGACGATTTGTATTATGAGTTATGTGATTTGATGACTGAAGTTTTTTCATAGTCCCGGATGAGATCGGGGACATGACGAGATGTCTTGAAATGGTCAAGATGTAAAGATCGATATATTGGAAGGCTATATTCGGACAATGGAAAGGTTTCGAGTGATTCGGGTATTTTTCGGGGGACCTCCTATCCAGCGCGTTCAGCGTCGCCGAACAAAACTGGCGCTCACTGCGGCGCCTTGGTGGGCCGGTCCACGAACACATAGCAGCAGCCAAAAAAAACCTTATAAACTTGTTGAGCTGAGGATTCGAACTCACGACGCTAAATAGCCATACGCGCTTTGCTAACCACCAGACCCACATCATAATACTGATACACAATACCACAAAATCTTTAAGGACATTTGCAGCCACGCTGTCCGAAAAATTACAAGTTCACAGATTAAAAGAAAAAGTTCACAAAATTGTTTCACAATAAAAAGGTTCACAAGTTGAAAAATCTTATGAGAATTAAAAAAGGTTCATAAATTAGAAACAGTTCACTAATTTCAGAAAAGTTAATGAATTTAAAAAAGTTCACCAGTTTGAAAAACATTCACGGATAAAAAAATAGATGAAATTTTTGAAAAAGTTCACGAAATACAAAATAGTTCAAGAAAACTGAAAAAGTTCATCAATTTTGAAAAAAGTTCACAGATTTTGATAAAAGTTCATCAAACTAGAAAAAAGTTTATCGAATTTGAAAAAAGTTCATCGAATATGAAAAAGGTTTATCAAATTTAAAAAAAGTTCATTGAAATTTGAAAAACAATTCATCAACCTTTAGAGAAAACTTCATCAATTTCACAGAAAAAGTTCATCAAACCAGGAAAAAGAAAAAAGGGAAAGTAACAGTAGAAGTAATAAAAGAATAACAAAGTTCAAAATATCAAACATGGTTGAGTGGCATGGTGGTTAGTGCATTGCGTCACGGCACAGGAGGTTAGTGGTTCGACTCACCCCGCATGCGACGTCTTTTTCTCTTTTGAAAACAGAAGAAGAAGAAAAACTACTCAGTGTGAAACAGATAAATGGGCTAGCCCACCTAACGCGGCTGCAGGTGCCTGTTAGGAAAATTGCCCTTAACCGGCGCCTGCAGCGCCGAATAGGAAATGCCATTTTTCGGAGTACCGGAGAGTTACGAGAATTCGTATTGGGCCTTAATGGGCCATACGGGAAAGGAGAGAAAGGCCTCACGGGTGGCCGTGCCCCTTCCCCATGGACTGGTCCGAATTGGACTAGGGAAACAGGGCGCCCCCTTCCTTCCTTCTCCTTCTCCCTTCCCTTTTTCCTATTCCATGTGGGAGGTGGAATCCTACTAGGACTAGGGAGTCGTAGTACGACTCCACACTTTGGGCGCGCCCTATGAGGGCCGGCCTCCTCCTCTCTCCATCCTTTATATACGTGGCGAGGGGCACCCCATAGACACACAATTTGATCATTGATCTCTTAGCCGTGTGCGGTGCCCCCCTCCACCATAATCCACCTCGATCATATCGTCGCAGTGCTTAGGCGAAGCCCTACGTCGGTAGCTTCATCATCACTGTCATCACGCCATAGTACTGACGAAACTCTCCTCGACACTCTGTTGGATCGTGAGTTCGTGGGACGTCACCGAGCCGAACGTGTGTAGATCGCGGAGGTGCCGTACTTTCTGTAATAAGATCGGTCGGATCGTGAAGATGTATGACTACATCAACCGCATTTTCCTAACACTTCCGCTTACGGTCTACGAGGGTATGTGGATAACACTCTCCCCTCTCGTTGCTATGCATCACCATGATATTGCGTGTGTGTCAGAAATTTTTGAAATTACCGCGTTTCCCAACACATTCAACGCCCCTCACAACAACGCTCACAGTTTGTCAAGAGGCACGGATTCAATCGGCTTCAGTTACCAGCAGTAGCAAAGGAATCGCTCCATCGGGTTTAGTTAACAGCCAGGGATCGATCGATCGCTCGGGTTCAGTAACGCGTAGCATACAGTGCAATCACTCGGGTTCAGTAGGAAAACGCCTCCCTCGGGTTCAGTTAGAGCCCAACGCCTCACACCCACGTGAGTACGTGTGCGAGAGAAACGCGCAATCCCTCCATGCATCGCTCGGCCCCGACCACCCACCATAACCGGGAACTCCCCGTTATTTTCCTCGCCCTCGCTTCTACCATGATTTTTTCCATCATGGGCGGCCCAAAGAATGTCATGTAACGATGTCTCTGGCCTGCCCAGGATGAACATCCCATTTTCTATCATGATTTTTTGTTATAGAAGTAGGAGCCCACCACATCTATGATGATACTGGGTTTTGTCACAATTATCGTCATAGAAGTGTCATAAGCATGACAGAAAAAATTCGTTCGGCCCAAAATGTCATGGATGTGTCTTTTTTTGTAGTGGAGCTCGTCGACAGCGACAGCCTGACACGGGCTATGTCACAGGTTAAGTGGCCCACCCCCAACCCCTCGGGTTCAACCGTCATCGATCTCATCCATGGCCTCGCCGATGATCTCCTATGGCTCGATGTCAAGAATTTGCCATCCTACATCGCCATCGAGCCCCTCTTGTCATTTCTGAAGGACATGTTCCGTGATGCTGGCTTGGGATCCACAGCTTCCATGTCAGACCTCATCGACCGCAACCACGAGGAGGCAACCCTCTCCGGCTCTTCCAAGGGGAAAGAGCCCATCTACTCTTCCAAGGGGAAAGAGCTCGTCTGCGACATCAGGGAGGGCACCCTACAGTCGTGCTCTTCCAAGGGGAAGGAGCCCATTTGTGACAACATGGAGCGCACCCAAGGCCCGTTGTCTTCCCACGGGAATGAGCCCATCTATGACAAGTGAGGAAAACCTTGATTTGTTTTGCCGCAGCACTTCACAGGGGTGAAACCATGATTTGTTTTGTCGAGTCCCTTTTGTAGTGTAGTGAGAATATGTCCAATTTTAATTGCCATATTTGGTTGTTTGTAGCATGCCTTGTTTCTTTCAGTTGTTCACAATATGATGCACTATATGTGCAACTATTTAGTGTGCAGTACATTTTTATCAATACTAGTTTTAAACATACCGATAGGAATGCATATATTTGCTTGTTGTTAAGCCTGTTATAGCTAGCATATGCCTCTTTTAAAGTTTTTTGGTTGTTTGGTTATTTGTAGTTAGCACATGTCCAGTTTCAAATGCTATCTTTGGTTGTTCATAGTATGCCTTGTTTATTCCAGTTATTCACAACGTGATGTTCTATATGTGCAAGTACGAACTGTGCAGTTCAATTTCATCAATACGAGTTTCAACAATACCAATATGAATGACTACATTTGGTTGCTGCATTTTGTAGTTAACACACCTTACCATTTTTATTTAACAATAACCATTGTACTTAGACCGGCATTATACCAGTTTCAATGACTATGTTTGCTTGTTGTTAAATGTTAGGACTGTTGCAGTTAACACATCTTTCCACTTGTTTTGCTTTACTAGCGTGCTTAAACCTGCACACTAAAGCTATCTTTTGGAGATTATTTTGTCTACCATGGATATATTTTGTTGATGTTTAGCCTGTTGTGTTTAACATGCCTCTCAATGTACTTACACAGGACAATTTTGGAACGACTGTTGTTTTTCATCGAGGTTAGTTTCATCCCATGGCTTATATATACTCACTGTTCAGGATATCGGTAGCTGGTACCATATAGGCTGGGGGCTAAAGGGACTAATTGGTGAATCACACTTTTAACTGAATATATCTGTAACCCATTTATCATTATGTTAACTAAGGCCATATGTAATACATCTGAGGCTAAATAGCAACACGCACTGTACTAAAATTCTAAATATGCAATCGTAGGCTACATAGCAACAAGGAAGAGTGTTACCTTAATGTTCTGATGATGTCTAGATATACGTAGAAGAGCAACAGAAACAACAACAACGACACAGCCATGTTTGGATACTCTAACTTAGCTAGAGGTTAGAGTTAGTTTCTAGCTCATGACTAACCCTGAACTAACTCTAGCCAAAGAGGTGTTTGGATGACAGGGTTAGATTGACAATAAATACACTAGGAGAACTAGCTCCAATTAGCACCTCTAGGATGGGATAGTTTTTTTGGATGGGTTAGATGCAACTAGCTCAAACTCGCCCTCATGTATGGATATACGTTAGGTCTATTTCAGCCCAAACTAGCTCAAACTAACTAACCCATGGATAATGGCAGCAGTTAATCAGCGGATAATTTGTAAGAATGCAATAAACTCCCTGCGTCCCATAATATAAGATGTTAATTCCTCTAATATGTGACCGAGGGAGAGGGGATGTTGTACTACATCATTGTGTAATTGTTGTTTAGCTTTTAATATTAACTTGGTGCTTTTAGGTACATATGCCAATGGTAAAGATCCGTGTTTCGACCCTTTCTACGTATGGGGAAATGACATATTAATGAACCAACATCAAGTGAGGAAGCTGATAAAGATTGTTAGTAAAATGGGTCAAAAGATGGAAATTAAACTATTTGTTTACACTTTATTCAAGACAACAGTGAACTACAGGATGGTAAGTAAGAACACCGCAGCCTTCTTTTACTGCCCATACTGAGTTGTGTTAGATGATAATGTCTGAATCTTTTTCCATTGCAGTGGTTCCCAAAGCAGTTTACTCAAGGTTACCTCTCAAACTACATGATTGGTGGGCATGCAATGGTTAAAGTATTTCTACCATAACACGATGATTATCTAGATGTGTTCATGAAGACAGTGAAGGATGGGCGGTCGGCCATCACAAGGGGTTGGACTAGAGTCGTGTGTGCCTTCTGCATGGAGGAGGGCACAATATTGGCATTCCGCTTCACCTTGTTCAGCAACAAGAATGTATTTCGCCTCTTTCTTTACCTCTTTAGTAGTCCAAGTATACAACTGTGGTTCATTATTCTTTATTTGGTGATTATGTAATTCTTGAACATATGTACCTGTGAATCGAATAATGCATTGGTTGTTTGAACCTGATGGATATGAATAAAGCCATTGCATACTTTCAAATTCAAATACGATACTATTTGAAATAGTAGCAATTAAATTATGGTGAAATTATGCTCCGTAGGTCCTTACGGCGCACATGGTCGGTAAAACACAAATGTTTGTGATATAAACCATAATCCGACATGGTTCATAGTGAGGAAATGTGTGCGAGCATGCACACAGTTGCCGTTTGCAAACCGTGTGTGATGTCAGACATATCACAAACGGTGCAGGCAGACTAAACGTTTGTGATAGTCGCCTTATCGTACACGATTTGCAACCATGAACTATTTCTGATGTGTCACGCATCATAAACGTTGCACCACAGAATAGCGAGTGTGATAGTTATCATGTATGATGATGTTATGATGATCCAATGTTTCCTGATCCTATCCAGCACTCGTACGATGATTAGATAATCTTCTTAATTAGTTATCACACACAGTTCTGGGAAAGTGAATGTGTAGGTGATTATCTGCTTATCATACACATTCTATAATCGTGAATCGTTTGTGATGGGCTGCACATCATAGAAGTAGCACCACAGAATACCGATTGTCATGGCAATGCAAGCACAAACGAGTAGGGACAACTATATGCATCAAGGCTGACTATCCCCGATGGTTTTTGGGTCGTGTGGGAAGGACCTCCGTATCGCAGTCACTCACTTGGCGACGGTTCAAATCGCAGTTGTGGGAAGGTGTTATAAACCGTTTGTATAGCACCTCGTTGTACCAGTGTAGTTAAACTAACCAGTTTTAGCAACTTATTTAATTACACATGAACTAGTAAAACTAACAAGTTCTTGGCAACATATTAAAGTAACAAGTCAGTACCGTTTACGAGTAACATAGACATCTGTAAATTTCTTTGATGTAAGCAAAATGATTCCGACAGATATATGTATATAAGTTAAAAAACATTGTCCCTCATATAAACCTGGCAATTGTCTATCTATGAACATGAAAACATTACTAATTCTACAAGTGATAACATCTAACCATTTAAACAAACAGGGTATCAGAACATAAATTACACATCAATTTTGTTGCACCCTAGAAGTACATATGACCAGCTATCTACGTGCTTAAGTAGCTATTTAAGTTTAGGAAAACAGGTAATTCTTAACAGTTAGTATCAAACACATAGATAGGTGCAGTCTATAATAGGATTAACAGGCTATGGCATTATGTAATCAATAGCAAACTAAATAAGCCAAGCAACGTAATTGAATAATTTTGCAATCAGTGGCTAACCAAAATTTTGAGAAGGAGGTAACTGAACTTATGCTAGATCTTTGTACATGCACACTGCAACTTCTTTTTCGCTTACAAAGTTCTACGAAGGAATCCATGGCATCATTGCTTGGATATGCACTCCCAATACTTCTTTCTTCCCACACTGCATTGTTAAGTCGAATGGTTAATCTGATAAGATGGTGCGTCCTTGATATGTTATGTGAGGACGGGTTGTCAGACTAGTTGTAGCAACACACATCACACTGGCTTTTACTGTATATTTCATGCGATTAGATTTGACATGTTGAGATCTAAGCAATCTACAATAGGATGAAAAGACTGGCATCCTTCACACAATTGGCGAACTCGGTTCATAGAAACAAGCAATTCATCCATTCTGTGGGTAAATCAAAAGCGCCACTAGAATATTTTTTACTACCCCAATCATACACGCAAAAGGGGCAACACCACCATAGGGGCTAGTATGGGCGGCCGCCTCGGGTTGCTGGAAAGTGCGCACCTAGTTTGAGTACTCCAGGTTGGCCCGGGTTAGTTTTGTTCGTCCCAGCGCATGAGCAGGTAATGTAAAAAATGAAGAAAAACGTTTCAATTTGGATGGGCCAATAACATAAGAGCAAGGCAGGCCCTGTAGTAGGCTCGCGGCCAAACGAGTGCCTCCCATATCGATCGACAATAGGAAAAATACCCAATTCCTTCGCTCCAGCCTCCATTTTGGTTTGCTCCTAACCTAGCCGCCACCGGACAGACTGACACAGCACTTCCGCGTGCCCTCATTCAACGCTGGTCGCCGGGCTTCAAGCGAATGGAAGGACAAGAAGACGAAGATCCAACCCTGGGTGTAGCCTGCCTGGGAGGCAGCAGCGGCAGCACGGGCATGGCATCGAGCTTGCGCAAATGGACAGTCGTAGCTTGCAAGAGCAGCATGCACAACGAGCAGGTACATCACATCCCTAATTATATCTGATTCAACTATTCAATTTCCGGCCAATAGTTAAACACGATGGTGTTGTAAAGCTGCTTGTATGTAGGGAATCTATAAGAAAAATGAAACCAATTTTTTCTTATTTTATAACTCCTGTAACAGCCTGGTTTTTGCCATTTTGTTTTTCTTTTGGTTTATTTGGTTTTGCTCTGATTTTTCTTTTTGGATCAGTTATATGGACTTGAAATCTGGGAGATGTTCATTTCTTCTTCTCCCAGCTGTCACATCTTTCTTAAACTCATCCCAAGATCATGTCTTCTCCATTCTAACCCATCTCCATAATTATTTTTCTTGGGGGAATATTCCTTCTCTATTAAAGGAATAACCTCATTTGCCCTAGGTTGTGAAGCAACCTATATCTCTACCTCTCCAAAAATTCCAAAATAATTCTCATAAATTGTTTGGGTCATATCTTGCTCAAATGTGACCAAATCCTACATTGCCATGTTCAAAAATAATTCTCCAATATTCCTTTTCTATTTTGTCCTGAATGGCATTTTGTGAAGGAAGTGCCATTTATTTTATCTAGTTTGCTCCCAAACTTTTTGGGCAATCTTTTATGTCCAAATAATAGCCACATGACAAAATTTAACTTCATTTGTGTAGCCAATCTTCCTCAGTGATTTTTCAAAGTTTCTGTCAGACAGAAGCCATTGTGAAGGAAGTACTAGCTAGGAGTATTCAAATCAATTGAAGTTTTGCCTCTTTATATGCTCATATATTTACTCTCCTCCAATTTTCAATGCCATCACTTCATCTATGTGAGCACGGCTTCAAATCCTTGATTCTGTTAATATTTCCAGGTTATGAATCCAGTATGATTTATATTGCTTCATTAATTTTGAGAAATTACCAGATCATGATCCTACCCAAATAGTATCTCTCCACCAAATTTGAGACCATTTCATCTAGCCATTTTCCCTCCAAAATTATTGCAAGTTTCTGGTTAGTGAGGATATTTGTGATGCAGGTACCATTTTGGCAAGTCCATTTGGTATAAAATTTTTACAGCATCTTCATATGGCCAAATAACCCTGCCTTCCCAAATTTCAGCCCAAGTTACTTCTCCATGTGAGTGCATCATCCAAATCCCTTTTCTGGACAAAATATGCACTTACAAAGCAACTATAATCATTCTTGGTCCATTTATCCTCAAACTTAACAGGATTATAGTCCTTCCTATCCTAATCACACCAGACAACCTATTTGGCCCATAGCTTTTCTCAGTTGATCACGGATCTGCGTGTCCGAATGCGTCGGGCAGCTCAGCCCCAGTGGCGTTCACGCGTCTGGGCATGGCGACCTGACTCCGCTGCCCTCACCCGTCGCCCTCCGCTCTCTGCCTTCTCCGGAAGTGTCCTTGCCGGAGCTAGCCGACGCGCGCCCATGAGTGCACTGTGCGTCAATTGGCTCTGTCCGCCTCCTGTCTGCTTCCTCATGTTTCCCTTGGCTTCTTGCTTCATCCATTAGCTCCTATGACCCTTGCCAGCCGACAAATCTCCCCATGACGAGCACAGCCATCGCCGGAGCAGGTCTATTAGCCATGACGGGCAAGCACTCTGGATCCTTCGCCCTGCCTATATAAGCCCTCCCCAAGCTCGTTTCTCCTCACCTCTCATCCCCTCCCTCCCTCAATCATCGCCTAAGCCACTTAGGGGAGCCAGGATGCTTTTCTTCCTCAAATCCGGCGAAGAGCTCTGCCGCTCAACCCTCTCCTCCTCTCACTCGCTCCAGTCCATCGTAGTCCGTCCTGAGTGCCTCTTCGAGCTCCTAGTGCCTTGCTGGTCCTCCCCCACCCCTTCATTGCTCGGACGGTGGCCAGAATCCCCGATTCCATCGGTGCTCATAGCTCACCTCCACCGACGATGACAACACCGACGCCGTGCGACCACCTTTTGCGGAACTGCTGGTATGAGCGTGACCGCCATCATGCGCTCGATCCGTCACCATCGTCACCCAGCTCCCTCGAGGCCTCTATGCTGGTGAGCCATCACCGGTGAGTCGTCGTCCCTCTGTTCCACTCCCCCTCTTTCTAAACCTGCCAGGCCAGCCCCACCTATCAGTGGCTCCATGCGGGACCGAACGGGTACGTAAGTGGAAACGCCTTTCCACTTTACGCCTTCGACGTCACCCCTCCCTAAGGTTTTCTGATTTTCTTTCAAATTTATTTTAATCCATGTTTAGCCACAACTTTGACCATGAATAACTGCTAAACTACAAGTCCAAATGAACTGTTTATTTTTGCATTATTTTTTAGATCCTCTATATTCTAGTAGAATTTGGAATTTTTCTCTGTTGTCTAGATTTTCTGGACAGAGAAAAATGAATTATGGAGTATTTACAAAATCTTTCAAAAAAGTTTTTTAGTAGGTTTTGGTGTGCTTGATGAAGTCCAGGAGTTTCCCACTTCTTCTTGGAGCAATTTAAGACACACCCTCCATTTGCATGATTGCAATGCAATAATGTGGTTAATTTAATTTAATTTGTTTAAAATATTGCATTAGTTACAAAAGAATTCTCGATGGCACTTATTGGAATTATTTTGATCTTGCTGTTGCCATGGTACTGCTTGGATTTCTAGGACAAATGTGTTTGCAGATGAAAAGAGCATGTTGCTATTGGATTATTAGTGGTTGTATTACTATTTTCATGATTATAGATGATATTATATTTTGGAGTATGATTTTGGATATGAGGTTTGCATGTGGATCTTAGCTTGGTAGCTTGTGCTAACTGTGGGAGTAGTAGCAGGCTCTGAGTTATTTGGTTACCCTCTGAGAGTATGTTATGGTTTAGGTGTTAGATCTTGCTATGAGTTGGATCACAGGTTGGTAGATGCTGTCAGAGTATCTGTTATTGCAGATATACTTTGGGGATAAATTCCGTAATTTCATTGGTCAGGTGCCACCGAACCAGGCTTTTCTAGTGCAACCACATTTGCATTTATGGGAGGGCCCTAATGCGGTCTATTGACATGTCTCTCGCCAGTGCCTCCAACGAAGGAAGGTTATGGGCGTGTGCTACCTTGATCAGGTCGGCGAACATAAGCCTTGTGTGCCCGTTGTTGGATAGGGCCCTTTTTGTTCCCGTTCGGCACCATTTATGTTTTGCCACGACGGTGGTCGTTGGATGTCATTGGTTGACATCGGGGCAACCCAGGACCTAGCCCAGACGGGAGTTGGTCGGAGTCGCTGGGAGAGTGTCATGGGAAATAGATCAGTTTTGTCGGAACATCGCTGGTCCACCCGAATGGGAATACGAGGCCATGGGTTCTGTGATGTGGGTAGAGTGTGCTAACCTCTATAGAGTGTGTGTGTTTAATCTATCGATAGTTGTGTTCTCAGTCATGGGCATCGTACTAGGTCACACCATTTGATCAACACTCACCTGACGGAATGACTTACAGTTGACTAATATGTTTATGATGTGATCAGTAACAGTTTGGCAGGATGCCGATGATGATGTTGGGATGATCTCGAGGATGATCATTCAGTTTGTGGTGTGGTCACGAGGTGACCATGTGGATGTTTTGATAATGAGGTGATCATGTGGATCACGAGGTGATCGAGAGGGTATATTGCTTGGCTGGATAGCCAAGAGTGAGATGGGTGTTGAGACCTGAGATGATCAATCATCAGCATTCTAGTAGTTTCTCATCATGCTTAGTAGTTGTCATTGCATCATGGTAGCTATTAGTCTAATTAACCTTTTAAATGCTATGTTGTTTTTTTTGCCTTGACGCTTTTGGTTGTTGTGAGCTTGCAAGTACATTCAATGTACTGACCTGGCATGTCATGCCAGATTGCAGCTGATGTCGTGATTGATTGCTTTGCTTGTATAGGGGTCCGCCCGTGTGAGCTAGATCGTGTGCCACCTAGATTCCCTACGGAGTGGAGTTCAGCACCTTCAATATTGGTCCACTGCTAGAAGATTTTCGCTTCTAGCATAGAGCAAGCATAGTATCGATGGCGTAGTGTCACCGTGCTAGTGTGATCCTTTGTAACATCAGACCTTTGTATCTATTCTTTGTAAGAGCTGATTTGTTCTATGCCGAGCAGTGTCATATTCTAGAAGACTTCTCCTCGATCTCTGGTCTAGAATACGGGGCGTTCCGGTCTCTCTGAGCCGGGGTGCCACAGGCTTGGTATCAAAGCAGGTTTGGTTGTAGGACGCCCTAGTTAGCATGAGTGGTAGTAATCGGTAGTATAGAGTCTTCCTTGGTTGTAGCATCTGGTTGCTACATTTGATTGTTGCATAGCATGCATATAGCATTAGTTTTTGTTGCTAATGGTTTATCTGGTGAGTGTAGATGGCATCAGATCCTGATCCACTACAACTCAGCCTCCTCATTCTTCCAGTTTCCTTTCTTAGGTATTTGGTGTCATTTCTGTCCCAGCAGGCTGATGCCAAGTGATCCTAACATGGTTTGCAGAAAATGGTGCTCAGGTATCGCGCCAATATCCTTCTTTCAGCCCCGTCTATCATTTTGGTGGTAGACATGCTTATACCCCGGGTCGTGTTTTTCTCTTGTCGTGTTGGCAACCCTTAATGATCTTAATCATCAAGAAAGGGCAATGTCTGCCGACTCAGTTTTTCTTGCCATCCTATTGTATGGACGAGTATGGATCCCTTCTGTCCGCTTGATAATAATGTGGTCGTGACATTCGTGTCCCGCTACTTGGTTACCAAGTACTTCCTCATCCCCGATCTAGTCAAGGTTGTTACCTTGCTAGGCCAGCACTTGGTGTAGCGCAGTTTACATCAACCCCTCCACACATTGATTCATCTTCGTACACACCGCCACAACATGTTAGATCGTAGTACTGGAGTTAGCCGAGATTTGTGTGCCGAAGTAGGTGTGCATATTGAGTGGATAGCTTATATGTGATATTGCTTGTGTGTGATTGGTATGCATTTTTATTCTTTGGTTTGGTTGAATTGTTTTGTTTGCTTCCTTTTGGGCCTCGTCGTTACATTATTTTTCCCTATAAAAGTTGCTCATCAACCAGCACCGAGCTCGAAGAAGCGGCACGGATAGAAAATATATGGAAGCTCAGCTAAACAGTATGGGATTCTAAGTTGACAACATTATGTTGGGAATATCTGCTCGGTAGATAAATGGTGTCACTAAACGAATATCAAGATAAAGTCTGCATCTGTTATGCCCCTTTTTGCAGCAATAATGATCAAATCAGCAGGAAGCACAAGACCAATGGAATATTCCCAGACAAGGTATGATTTATATACGAAGTCTGGTTTAGCTATGAATGCAATTGGAACTATGCTATACTTCGGAAGGAAAGCTAGAATTAGCTATGATCAAGGAAGACAATCAAATAATTTTATCATGCAAGTAACCAAACACAGAATATTGTGGTACAATATATGGGCAGATTCCGGCCCAAGATACCCAGTCTTCCGATTCATGATACCTCAGTATAGGTTTCTGATGTAAGGGACTGGATCTTCCTCAACAAGCCACGAGAGGAGAATGTTCTCAAGTACGGAACCCAGGCTTCTCCAACACGATACCCAGGCTAAGCTTTGCGTGTAAGCTATCGAGACTTTTTCTGCATGCTACCCAGATCAAACCTTCAAGCAGAAGCTAATGAGTCTTCCTCAGCAAGCTCCTCGAATAGCTTCTCTTGTAAGCCACTCAATCCGTGTTAGTACTACACTGTTGCACCATCCTCAAGAGATTATCCAGTGACTTGGCAGTTTATGTCAGTATAGCTCAAGAATCAGGTTCACAACATTTTTGTCAGAAGCACAAACAAGTCAAGACATATGCCTACCGCCTGAATCGAGTTTTAGGTGGCATATTCTTCCTACTTATGGTGAGCATACAACCCCATGCATATCAGTCTCTCATGCAAGATACGGCAATGTTCAAGCAGGTATACCTAAGGAAGTCTTGGCAATGGTCACAAGGTCATTATTCTCGCACCAGACAAGGAGATCCCTTGTCAAGCACTCTTACGAATGACCTCCACAATGAAATCTATACAGGTACAAGCCCCGAATATATGTCATATATGTGCAGACCCCAGTCAAAAAGAAGGCACAAAGAAGAATGCCAAAAATATTCCACTCACCACATCCATGGTCATGCGAAGAATCAAGGGCATGTGTGGCCTAGCTATTGCAGTAAAGTATCCAGACAAAGAAAATCATGACCGTCAAAGGATGAGACTGACAACAAAGGTATGATGGTTTTTGTGTGACCATCAGGGTCTGGATGCCGAAGTCAGTGGGAGGCCATGATTCTATATGGATCCACAAAATCATACCCTCAAAGGCATGTCCTATTCTTCATGAACATCATATTCCGTTGACCCATTTGTCCCAAGGCACCTGTCCAGAATGATTAGTGCGGGATGTCCAAGTCAGTTATGTCAGATCCAAGATTCCTTTGCAACCTCAGCGGTTTGACTTCAACGGTAGTGTTGAAGCATCTCACAGCCTATTACCACAGATGGGTATACCGACAACAAGGGTAAATCAAAAGCCAAAACAATCATCTCAGACCCGGTATACTCACTAACAGAATCAAGTACATGGACAACCTATCAGGAAGAGCATTCTTCCGTCAGCATCTCCGTCAGGTCAGTCTCGAATTTTGAGGTATGCTACATCTACAAGCCCATACTCTGTTATATTGCCCGTGACTGAAGGCAGTCGAAACTTGGGTAAATATCTCATGCTCAAGCCAAAGTAGCAAATCAAAAGGAGTCAGTATCATTGTCGGGAAATCCGATCTCGTCAAAAGAGTGCTATG
This sequence comes from Triticum aestivum, assembly GCF_018294505.1. Classification (NCBI taxonomy): domain Eukaryota; kingdom Viridiplantae; phylum Streptophyta; class Magnoliopsida; order Poales; family Poaceae; genus Triticum; species Triticum aestivum. Next base: position 315,379,888 of record NC_057810.1, read on the forward strand.
ATTCTCAGTACTATTTGAACCAGGAAGACATGTAATTGTTTGGACAACCTAATGGCCTGTGTAAAAGGTTTACTCGACCAACGGAAAGTCGTGCTCAGAATATCAACGGCAGATATGAAAGTATCAACGTTAGCATAAGGCTTTAGTATAAGAGGAAGACCCATCAGAAATTGGAAAGGTAAAGCAAACCACCAGAGCTGAGTAGGCAAATATTATGAAATTCTTGACAGAACAACAATCAAAGGAAAAGGGTACCCGAGTTGGAAACAATTTCCTTAAGGTATAAGCATACTTGTTCCCTGAGCAACCAAATCTCGAGGACGAGATTTCTTTAACAGGGGAAGGTTTGTAACAGCCTTGTTTTTGGCCCTTTTCTTTTTCTTTTGGTTTATTTGGTTTTGCTCTGATTTTTCTTTTTGGATCAGTTATATGGACTTGAAATCTGGGACATGTTCATTTCTTCTTCTCCCAATTGGCTCATCTTTCTTAAATCATCCCAAGATCATGCCATGTCCATTCTAGCCCATCTCCATAATTGTTTTTCTTGGGGAAATATTCCTTTTATATTAAAGGAATAACCTCATTTGCCCTAGGTTGTGAAGCAACATATATCTCTACCTCTCCAAAAATTTCCAAATAATTCTCATACATTGTTTGGGTCATATCTTGCTCAAATTTTACCAAATCCTTCATTGCCATGTTCAAAATTAATTCTCCAATAATCCTTTTTCTATTCTTTCCTGAATGGCATTTTGTCAAGGAAGTGACATTTATCTTATCTTGTTTGCTCCCAAACTTTGTGGGCATTCTTTTATGTCCAAATAATAGCCACATGACAAAATTCAACTTCATTTGCCTAGCCAATCTTCCTCAGTGATTTTTCAAAGTTTCTGTCAAACAGAAGCCATTGTGAAGGAAGTACTAGCTAGGAGAATTCAAATGAATTGAAATTTTGCATGCGTCTTTATGTGCTCATATCTTTACTCTACTCTAATTTTCAACTCCGTGACTTCATCTATGTGAGCACGGCTTCAAATCCTTGATTCTGTTAATATTTTCAGGTTATGAAGCAAGTATGATTTATATTGCTTCATTAATTCTGAGAAATTACCAGATCATGCTCCTACCCAAATAGCATCTCTCCACCAAGTTTAAGACCATTTCATCAAGCCATTTTCCCTCCAAAATTATCGTAAGTTTCTGTGAGTGAGGATGTTTGTGAAGCAAGTACCATTTTGGCAAGTCCATTTGGTATGAAATTTTTACAGCATCTTCATATGGCCAAATATCCCTGCCTTGCCAAATTTCAGCCCAAGTTACTTCTCTATGTGAGTGCATCATCCAAATCCCTTTTCTGGACCAAATATGCATTTACAAAGCAACTATAATTATTCTTTGTCCATTTATCCTCAAAAATTAATAGGATTATAGTCCTTCCTATCCTAATCACCCCAAACAACTCATTTGGCCCATAGATTTTCTCAGTTGATCACGGAAATGTGGACAAGTTTGCTACAACAAACTTGCACCAAAGTCTCACATCTCCCCTTGGCTCCTTCTCTTGATCCATCAACTCCCTCAGCCTCTATGATGCAGGGACTCATCACCAGACATCTTAGGGCAGACCTTATTGTCTTATTCATGCTCGTGCCCATGGTGACTGCACCTCTGGCATGCAAGTTCATGCGCTCCAGCTGCATTGAGCGTGCTCTACGTGTCAGGATGCGTCGGATAGCTCAGCCCTGACGGTGTTCGCTCGTCTGGGTGTGCCGACCTGACTCTGCTGCCCTCACCCGTCGCCCTCTGGCCTCTCCAAAAGAGTCCTTGCCGGAGCTAGCCGGCGCGGGCCCACAAGCGCACTATGCGTCGATTGGCTCTATCCACCTCCCATCCGCTTCCTCATGTTTCCCTTGGCTCCTTTCTTCATCTGTGAGCTCCTCTAACCCTCACAGGCCGTCGCCATCTCCCCGTGACGAGCACAGCCACTGCCGGAGTAGGTCTGTGAGCCATGGTGCGCTAGCACTCTAGATCCTTTGCCCTGCCTATATAAGCCCTCCCCGAGCTTGTTTCTCCTCACCTCTCATCCCCTCCCTCCCTTAATCATCACCTAAGACACTCAGGGGAGCCAGGACGCTTTTCTTCCTCAAATTCAGCGAAGAGCTCCACCGCCCGGCCCATTCCTCCTCTCACTCGCTCCAGTCCATCCTAGTCCCTCCTGAGTGCCTATTCCAGCTCATGGTGCCTTGCTGGTCCTTCCCCACCCCTCCATTGTTTGGATGGTGGCCGAAATCCCTAATTCCACCAGCGCCCGTAGCTCACCTCTACCGAAGACGACGATGCCGATGTCGTCTGACCACCTTCCGAGCAGCTGTTGGTACGGGCGTGACCGCCATCATGCGCTTGTTTCGTCCCCACCATCGCCCAGCTCCCTCAAGGCCTCTACGCTGGTGAGCCATCACCAGTGAGTCGTCGTCCCTCTGTTCCCTCCCCCTCTTTCTAAACCTGCCAGGCCGGCTCCACCTGTCAGTGACTCCACGTGGGACCAAAGGGGTATGTAAGTGGAAACGCCTTTCCACTTTACATCTTCAGCATCACCCCCTCCCTGAGGTCTTCTGAATTTCTTTTAAATACAATTTAATCTAGATTTGACCACAACTTTGACCATGAATAACTCCTAAACTACAAGTCCAAATGAACCGATTCTTTTTGCATTATTTTTCTTTTGAGATTCTCTATTTTCTTTGAGAATTTGGTATTTTTCTCTGCTGTCTAGATTTTCTGGACAGAGAAAAATGCATTATGAAGTATTTACAAAATCTTTCAAAAATGTTTTTCAGTAGGTTTTGGTGTGCTTGATGAAGGCCAGGCGTTTCCCACTTATTCTTGGAGCAAGGCAAGACACACCCTCCATTTGCATGATTGCAATGCAATAATATGGTTTATTTAATTTGATTTGTTTAAAATGTTGCATCTATTTATATATAAAAAGTAGTTGATGGGATCACCAGACTAAAGATAATTAGCTTAGGAAATCCCACAAAAATTAGAAACATCCGGCCGTTAATTAAACTGACTAGCTGATTACGGCCAATGGATCTCCAAAATAATTTATTTATAGAATAGTTCAAATAAATTGCCCACCAATGCCCTTCATTATTTTTTACCGTACCCCTTCAATTTATCTAGCTAGAAAAAGTTAGGTTATTAGGTTATGGAGCTTCTATCCAAGATTTTCTCGCCGCCACCAATTCTAATCGATTAGGTTATGGAGCTTCTATCCAAGATTTTCTCTCCGCTGCCAATTCTAATCGATGCGCTCCGTCGGCCGTACAGGCATTAACCCCATGTATGTACACCAAAGCATCCGACACTATACATGCTTTGTTCATGCATCTACGTCCCAAGGAGCTACATGGAGATCCATGTCGAATTTCGGGTTCCGGCAGACCCTTGAGGTTCGAACACTAGGGTGCGCGCGGAGATTTCGCCCTCTATCTACCTGATCCTCGCTGAATCGCTAGGATCTAAACTACGAAAAGAACAGCACAAGAGACATAGGGTTTATACTGGTTCAGGCCACCATTGTGGTGTAATACCCTACTCCAGTGTGTGGTGTGGTGGATTGCCTCTTGGGCTGATGATGAACAATACAAGGAAGAACAGCCTCGCGAGGGTCTGTTCTTGACTGATGCGATGAACTGCTAGGAGGAGTTCAATCGCTCTATCTACTGGTTTCTTGGTGAGGATCCAGATACCCCTACCCTGGGGGTGGCTAGTCCTATTTATAGGCAAAGGCCCTGGGCCTGTCCCCAAATATTGAGCGGGAAGGGCGCCAACAATTGGCCATTTTGAAGGGGAACAACGGGTACACCTACCCGGACTAAAGTTGGTCCTCGCCTGTCAAAGGCTCTGGTGGTGACGCCTGCTTGGGCTCCACAATGACTTCCTCCCTGCCGTTGGGCTGGTCTTGGTCTCATTGCACCAAAATGGGTGCGTTTCCTTGATGCTCTCGCCTGCGCTTGCTCCCTTTGCACCAAAGAGGAAAGGAGGACACTGCGCAGGCTGGCGCCCTACTGGCGCCCTTGGTCATCATGGCTTGCGTCATGGGCACCTCACGAGGTATCCCGCCTTGAACTCTCCGTCTCCTCGTGAGCCTGCTTGATGAGGCCGTGCCTGAGGAAGCTCCTTGTCGTTCGCCCCGCGAGGCTTGGCCCCTTGTGAGGGTCTTGAGCTTGTGTTGATGAAGATGGGCCGCGCTGGGCCCCCTTGAGCCATGCCGCAGGCCGCAAGCAGGCAAGTCTGGGGACCCCCGTTCCCAGAATGCCGACAGTAGCCCCCGGGCCCACGGCACGCCCGGACTTGGCCGAGCAGAGAGGCGAAAGGGCAGGTGCGAAACGTCACGGGCCCTAACAGCCTGCGGCCTTGGGTGCCGCGTGGCGGTTGATTGGACGTGGGCGCCTCAGCAACCGCGCGAGTTGATAAAGGAGCGGCGTCTATCCCTTGCCTTCTTTGCTTTCTCCAGTTGCTACTCAGATCCCCTTTCTTGCGCCTCTCCTCACCACCTCCGAAATCTTCTACTCCGTCCGCGCGCCCTAGCCAGACATGGCGCCTCGCCAAGCCCCGGCCGGAGCTTGGTATTCGTCAGCCTTGGACTCGCCGAACGTGTCGGAGGCGAGCCTTGCCCGGGTGCGCCAGATGGTGGCGGCGCAGGGCATCGACGGGGTGAAGGTGTTCAAGGCCGGCTCTGCCCTCCCTGAAGGCCAAGGGAGCATCTTCTATCCGCTCTTCGTGAGCGCCATTGTCGCCGGTCTGGTGCCTCCCTTTTCTGAGTTCTTCTTCTCTGTCCTCCGCCACTATAACCTTCAAGCTCTGCACCTTCATCCCAACTCTGTCCTTCTTCTGGCAATCTTCGCCTATTATTGTGAGGCTCACGTAGGGGTGAAGCCCTCAGTGGCCTTGCTGCGCAACTACTTCTCCCTCCGGACCTCTCGTGGTTCCGTCTCTGCGTGTGCGAGCTTCGTCGCGTACGGCAGCTCCATCGCCATTTCGAACCCTGGGAAAAGGATCGAGGGCTTCAGGAGCAAGTGGGTCTTGGTGGATGCTGGGCGCATCCACCCTCGGCTGATCCTGCCCACGGGGCACCCCGCGAGCTCCGACGACTGGTCCCGAGTGGAGCTTGTGGATCCCCGCGCGAAGCCGGTGTTGGAGAAGATGGACGCGGATCTGAGGCCGGCCAGCATGGCGGCAGTGAAGCTGACTGGTGCATCGCTGCTGAGGGAGTTCCTGGAGCACCAGCTGGCTCCGCTTTGTCAGTACTCACTTCTGATGTGGAGGCCCCACCCGAGCCCCGCAGTCTTGGCCGATGAGGATCAGGCTGCGGTTCTCCAGTATTTGGTTGGGGGCGACGTGGTGAGGTTGGAGGGCGCTCCTACGCTCCTGTTCCTCCGCGAGGACTTGGAGCAGGTAGTGGGGTCCATGCTCGCCTTCAATCGGGACGGGCCCGTGCCCGCGGAGGCTCCCGAGGACCCGGTGGACGTGTCCTCCGGCGACTCCAGCGAAGAGAAGGAAGGAGGGGAGCGGGAAGAGGGGGCTGACTCCGAGGAAGAGTCAAGGGCTCCCCCCCTCCGGCGTAGGTCCCGTGCTCTCCGCCTCTCTCTGAGTGATGACGACGAGGATGAGGGTGAGCAGGGCGGCGGGAGCCTGCCCCCGATCCCGAAGAAGGACCGGACCAGGCTGATCCCCGGCGGGTCTGCCCCAGCCCCGTAGCGATCCGCAGGCGCGCCTCCTGCTCCCGAGCTCCTTGAGGCTGACCCTTGCAGCCGACTCTCGGGCTTCAAGTATGCCTGGAGGCTGCTCGAGCCCGCAAGCGACAACCTATAAGTGCTTGATTCCTGTCTTGTTTATTGTTTTGTTGCTGAGGCTTGACGCTCGTATCTCCCGGCTAGGCTGGTGCCCGCGGCAAAGAAGTCAAAGGGAGCTCCTAAGGTTCCATCCGTGGCAGCGCCTCTGGCCGTGAAAGAAGGTGACCGTGACGCACGGGCCTCTCCTGCCCGTGCATCCTCGCGAGGCCTGGCTGAGCCGGCTGGGGCGAGCTCAGCCCCCATGGCCCAAGCGACTTCCGAGGTGCCCTTGCCTGATGCCGCCACCACAGTCGTCGTGGCGCAGCAGGTTCCACCTCAGGATATTGTGATCACGCTACCGTATTCTCCTCCTACTCCTCCGACTGCTGCTTCCCCGACCACTGTTCTAGATCGCGTTGTTGCCGAACTAGACCGTCTACGGCAGGATCTTCTGGGCGCTGACCCTCGTCTAGTGGCCGGGCGCTTGGAGCTAGCTTCTGGCTGGATTCGCTCCGATGCTTCAATTCGGGCGGCGCTGGTCTAGGCCTCGACGGCCTCCGATGAGGAGAAGTAGGCCGTCCTTGGGGCGAAGGTTGCCCACGCCGCCGCCTTGGGGGAGCTGGCTAACGTCCGAGGTCGCTGCGAGGCACTGGAGAGCGAGCTGAAGGGCCTGCAAGACCAGCACGCTGAGGAGACCCGCCTTCGCCAAGAGCAGGAGGAAAGCATGAAGGCTCGCGAGGCAGCCATCAAGGACCGGGATGCCAAGCTCAAGAAGCGCCGTGACCTCCTAGGCGCGCTAGAGCAAGGGCTGGATGTGAGAAAGGTTGAGCTGGACGGCAAGGCACGGGTTCTTGCCGAGGATCGCGTGGCCTTTGCGGAGATGGAGGAGAAGGCCCGCGCTTCACTAAAGACGCTTTATGAGAGCGGCCTGGAGAGCCCACAGGCCGGCGAGGAGGACGGCCCCGCCAAGCTGCTTCCCTTCCTGGTTCGTGCTCTTGAAGATGTCACCCTTGGCCTTGGCCCTACGGCTGAGGCCGAGGCACGTGTCTTGTCTTCTGCAGCACTGACGCGGGTCTTCACACACATCTACCTTCACAACCCCAACGTCGACCTCGATAGCCTGCTGGAGCCAGCGAGCGGCGAGCTTGCCGCTGCCGCTACTGAGGCCGTGAAGGGTCGTGCGGAGGCTCTGCTGGGGAAGTTCCGGGCCTTCAGCACCAAGCCGAAGCGGAGCACTGCTGGCCCTGCTGCTCCACAAGGCGAACCCGCTCCGCACAGCTCCACCACCGGCAAGTGACTCCGTCGTGGCTCCCGCCCTGCTTTTAATTCCTGCACATGTACCATGCCTCGGAGAGGCATTAAAACTTGCATTTGGTGCTCTGATAATAGTATGGACTATAATATTTGCTTTTGAATTCCCTAAAATTTGTGCTATTCCTTCCTACTTGCTTATGTTCTACGCCGGCAGGGCCCGGCCCCACGCATACCTCAGTCGCCGTTAGCCCCGACCAGAAACCAGGACGGGGCCAAGGGGTGAGGGGCTACGTGACAAGTTAGGCTCCTGAGTCGCGATGCTCAGGAGTCCCCCTTGGCGCTCGAACAACAAGTAGGGAGGTGAGATGTGGGGGTGACTCCTTAGGGAGGTGAGATGCGGGTGGATCTACCGTTCTACGTCTGCAGAGCCCGGCCCCGCGCATACCTCAACCGCCATTAGCCTTTCGGAACTAAGGAGTGAGGGGCAACGTGACCAGTTAGGCTCCTGAGTCGCGATGCTCAGGAGTCCCCCTTGACGCTCAAACGGCCTTCGTATCTTGGCTCCGCTCAGGGAGGGACGTGCGACGAACCAGGCCCGGGGGGCCTGGCTGGGTGGCGTGCGTCTGGGCGTAACGCAGGCGTAGCCCCCGTGCCCAGCCCCCTCGCGCGGCACTCCTGAGGGGAGGCATTGCGATGAGGCTAGACACTGAGCTCTGGGCTCCCTGAGGTTGATGCGGCCCGGGGGCCACCCTCAGTTGTTTATCACCAGCGCGGAGCATAGCGCTTCCGTATGTGTACGGGCATAGCCGCTCCTCGGCAGTGTCGTCAGCCAGCGCGGAGCATGGTGCTTCCACTGGTGCGTGGGAGGGGGCTCCCCTCCGGCAGGAGCCCCCGGGGCATGTACAGCCCCGTCCTGACACGTGGCTGGCACGGTAGGGCTTGACGAGGTGTATCTGGGCACCCGTGAGCCAGCGCGGGACTCACGGGGCCCTACCTCAAGGCGGGTTGCGCCTGGCTCTGGGCCTTATCTTGGAGTGTGTTCCTGCAAATTTGGCTAGATGCCGGTGCTCTACGTCCTCGGGTCCCGGCTCTCGAGCTGGTCTCAGCCGTCGCTGGCATGCCAGGTCGCGATGCCATGGACAAGACACAGAGTGTGGGGGCTGGAGAGCCGGTAGGAGCCCAGAGTCGCGATGCTCAGGCACCCTCCCTTTAACGCGCAAGCTGGGTTAGATGTCGAAACTCTACGTCCTCGGGTCCCGGCCCTCGAGCTGGTCTCAGCCGTCGCTGGCATGCCAGGTCGCGATGCCATGGACAAGACCAGAGGGTGAGGGCTGGAGAGCCGGTAGGAGCCCTGAGTCGCGATGCTCAGGCACCCCCCCTTTAACGCGCAAGCTGGGTTAGATGTCGAAACTCTACGTCCTCGGGTCCCGGCCCTCGAGCTGGTCTCAGCCGTCGCTGGCATGCCAGATCGCGATGCCGTGGACAAGACCAGCGGGTGAGGGCTAGAGAGCCGGTAGGAGCCCTGAGTCGCGATGCTCAGGTCACCCCCCCTTTAACGCGCAAGCTTACGACATCCAGGAAGAAAAGGTGCGACGGACAGGCGCCAAATAACAAGCATGATGGGTCGAAAGCATGGCCCTAAGATAAACGCAAGAAGGGTACACGCCGTTGGGTCAGACCCGAGCGACTTGGGGATGATGCAACCCAAGGGGCGCCCCCAATAAGGTAAGCTAAGAACATGAAATAAAAGGGATACAAGCCGCAGAGACGGACCCACGCGGCCTGGGAATAATGCGGCCCTGAGGCGCTCCCAGCTGGAAATGAAACTTGGAAGATGTCACCTGATGATGTTGGGGACGAAGGGGTGTTGGTGTAGCAGACTCGGTGGGCTGCGGGAGTCGATTCTCACGAGCCCCCAGGCCCAGGGGCCTCGGGAGGCTCCGGAGGCGCTGCTGGCTCCTCGCGGACCATCTCCATCTCCGCCAGGGCTGTGGAACGCCTGACCTCTTGAGCCTCCAGGATGGCTCTCACGAGGCGCTGGTACGCGGCAGCCGCGTTCGGCAAGCCATAAGGCATGCGAACGTAGCTGTGGGGCGGACCCTCGCAGTGTCCCACTTGCGAGGGCCAGAGGCGCTCCTGAGACGCGACTCGGTTGAGCCCTGGTATGTCGATGCAGACGCGCAGCCCACCATCCTCGCCTGGATGCGGGGCCACAGTGGGTAGGCGGCGGCTGCCTCTCATGACTCTTGACTCTTGTAGCTCCTGAATGGCCTTGCTGACGAACTCCTGAGGGTTTGGCCCTCCTTGCCTTGCTCCTTCTTGAGGGAAACATGCTTCGAAACACGCCTCCACGTGGTGCCCAAGCGCCTCCCTCGTGACCTTGGCGAGGTCGGCGGCCCTCCAGGGGAGAGCCCCCGAGCCCTGCCTGAGGAGGGCGCCGGGCGCGCTTCCCTATGCGATGGAAGGAGGCTCCCCCTGAGCAGGCGCGGGCCCTGAGGGGCCTGCCTCCTGAGGGGCCGGGCCGGACGATGTCTTCTTCTTCTTGGGGGCGGCCTCGGGAAGCCTCCTGCTTCCGCGATCCGGGTCTTCCAGTGATGCGGCCTGAAAGGCTCGCTCCAGGGAGCACACTGCGTCTGTCTCTTCGCAGGGCACCGTGATGACTCCGCCACTTCCTGGCATCTTGAGGACGTTGTAGCCGTGGTGGGTTACGGCCATGAACTTGGCCAGCGCTGGGTAGCCGAGGATGGCATTGTACGGCAGGCGAATGTGGGCGACGTCGAAGTCAATGAGGTCGGTGCGGTAGTTGTCGCGTGCCCCGAAGGTGACAGGGAGGCGAACCTGCCCAATCGGGACCGTGGAGCCGTCGGTGACTCCGGAGAAAGGTTTGGTTGGCTGAAGTTGATTGTAGGGCACTTGGAGATTGTTGAACGTTTCCACGGACAGGACGTTGAGCCCTGCCTCGCCATTGATGAGGGTCCTGGTGACCAGCACGTTGCTGATGATTGGGGAGCAAAGCATCGGGAGGACTCCGGCCGTGGTCGCGCACTTGAGCTGATCCACTGAGCTGAAGGTGATGGCGCACGCCGACCACCTGAGAGGGCGCGTGGCCTCGAGCTTGGGTAGGACTTCATTCACTTCGCGGGCGAACTGCTTGAAGATGCGGTGCGAGGCTGGGGCTTGGGCTCCGCCCAGGATGCAAGCGATCGCACGTGGTTCCTGGAAGCCCCCAGCCCCCTCGTCCTGATGACGGTCTTCATTTCTTCTTGGCTGCGGCAGCAGCGGAGGGAGGCCTGCGTTACCTTGCGAGCGATCCTCGCGAGGCTGATCCCTCCAGCCTCCCTCGCGAGGCGGGTCCTGCAAGCGATCCTCGCGAGGTTGGTCGCGCCACCCTTGGCGCGGGCCGCGGTCTTCCCAGCGTCTTGCGTTCCTTCCTCCTCCTCGGTCGTAGCCCCAGTCGCTGCGGTCGGGACGTCGGCCGACCCTTCCTTCACGCACGGCCCGGAGCTCTTGGCATTCATTGGTGTTGTGGGTGTGGAGGTCGTGGTACACGCAGTACCGACTGCCCTTGGAGGGTTCGGGTTGATCTCTGCCCCGCTTGGCGTCTGGCTCTGCCACGAGCATGGCAGCCCCCCTTGCGCTTCACGTCCTTGGCCTTGGGCTTCTTCTCTTCTGGGTCTACGACAGGCAGCTCGAGGAGGGAGAGGCGCCCCTCCTCAGCCCTGGCGCACTTGGTCGCCAAGTTGAACAGCTCCAAGGAGGTGCACAGGTCTTCATGCATCGCCAGCTCCTCCTTCATCTTGACGTCGCGCACGCCGTCGGAGAAGGCCGAGATGATGGCCTCCTCGGTCACCTTGGGGATCTTGAGGCGCGCGTTGTTGAAGCACTGGATGTACTTCTGCAGGGTTTCCCCTGGTTGCTGCTTGATACGGCGCATGTCGCTCACGGCGGGTGGCCGGTCGCGAGTACCCTGGAAGTTGGCGATGAAGCGGGTGCGCATCTCGTCCCAGGAGGAGATCGTGCCTGGAGCCAGATTCAGGAGCCAGGTGCGGGCCCCATCCTTGAGCGCCATGGGAAACCAGTTTGCCATGACTTTCTCGTCTCCGTTGGTGGCCTCGATTCCCAGCTCATAGAGCTGGAGGAACTCTGCAGGGTCAACCGTGCCGTCGTAGCGAGGAGGCAAGTCCGGCTTGAACTTGCCGGGCCACGCGACGCTGCGTAGCTCGGTGGTGAAGGCGCGGCAGCCCGCTGTGGCCACGGGAGGCCTTGGGCGACGAAGAGCTTGATCTTGTGGGTCCCCATGCGCTGCAGCAGGGAGCAGCGCGGGGTCTTGACGTGCTGGAGCAAGGAGCGCTCGGGCAGCTTCTCGAGGGCGAGTAACTTCTTAGCAGCTCTGCTCCTGCCGCGCTGGCGCCTGACGGAGCGGGTTCCGCCTAGGGGCCGCGCGCCTTGGGGCCAGGGCGCCTTCTTGAGGGGGAGGCGGTTGAGGCGCCCCAGGAGCTTCATTGCCCGCGCAGGGCGGGGTGCGGTGTAGCGGGAAGAACGGCGCGGGGGAGCCCCCAGCGGCGCGGACGAGCTCGACGACTCGGTCGAGCCACTATTCGTAGATGTTGTCGATTGGGCGGTGGCGCAGGAGCTCGTTTGCCGCGATGAGCGCAGCTCGAGCCTCCATGGCCGCGCGGGGCGCGCGGGACGAAGAACCAGCAGGGGTGAGCGAGGGTGTAGCAGTGCGGCCGTCTCGCCTCATGGATGGGTGCTGGGACGATGCTTGCTGCTCGTTCCCCACCGGACCGGTGGCAGCGTTGACGGCAGGTGACGGGGAACGACGAGGGCGCCCGCCGACGGGAGCCGTCTGGGCGACACGGGAAGCGAGGGCGGCTCGGCGCTCGGCGCGGGCCCGACGAGCGTCTGACATGGATGCGATGATCGGAGAAGAACAGGGCGACGGGAGACGAATTCCGGCGCACCCCTACCTGGCGCGCCAAATGTCGGAATTGGGGTTCCGGCAGACCCTTGAGGTTCGAACACTGGGGTGCACGTGGAGATTTCGCCCTCTGTCTACCTGCTCCTCGCCGAATCGCTAGGATCTAAACTACGAAAAGAACAGTACAAGAGACACAGGATTTATACTGGTTCAGGCCACCATTGTGGTGTAATACCCTACTCTAGTGTGTGGTGTGGTGGATTGCCTCTTGAGCTGATGGTGAACAATACAAGGAAGAACAGCCTCGCGAGGGTCTATTCTTGACTGATGCGATGAACTGCTAGGAGGAGTTCAATCGCTCTATCTACTGGTTTCTTGGTGAGGATCCAGATGCCCCTACCCTGGGGGTGGCTAGTCCTATTTATAGGCAAAGGCACCGGGCCTCTTCCCAAATATTGATCGGGAAGAGCGCCAACAATTGGCTATTTTGAAGGGGAACAGCGGGTACACCTACCCTGACTAAAGTTGGTCCTCGCTTGTCAAAGGCTCTGGTGGTGACGCCTGCTTGGGCTCCACAATGACTTCCTCCCTGCCGTTGGGCTGGTCTTGGTCTTGTTGCACCGAAATGGATGCCTTTGCTTGATGCTCTCGCCTGCGCTTGCTCCCTTTGCACCAAAGAGGAAAGAAGGACACTGCGCGGGCTGGCGCCTGACTGACGCCCTTGATCGTCATGGCTTGCGTCATGGGCACCTCACGAGGTATCCCGTCTAGAACTCTCCGCCTCCTCGTGAGCCCGCCTGATGAGGTCGTGCCTGAGGAAACTCCTTGTCGTCCGCCCCGCGAGGCTTGGCCCCTCGCGAGGGTCTTGAGCTTGTGTTGATGAAGATGGGCCGCGCTGGGCCCCCTTGAGCCACGCCGCAGGCCGCAGGTAGGCAAGTCTGGGGACCCCCGTTTTCAGAACTCCGACAATCCAGAGAGGACTTGACTAACGCTGATGCATGTACAAGCGAAACTTGACTAGCGCTCATGCATGCACGGGCGAGCGTACGTGGAAGAGCTCGGCGGAGCGCCGAGCTTTTGGTGACTCTGGCCGCTGATGAGAATGGCCAGAGTAATTAAGGATGGTTTGACTGGAGCCATGGCCGGAGTAGTTAAGGATGGTTTGACTAGAGCCAATGCTTTGTAATTGTGTGTCATGCGTCGCCGGCCGGTCGAGTACATGAATACTGGAATACCTGATCAATAGGAACGGCAAGAACGATGCAATTATTGTCCAGACATTGATACAAGATCTGTCTTAAAACTTTCTACACACAGCTTACAGCTTGGTGCTGTCACGTACGTGAGGTATTGTTTTTCTACTGATCCGCCTAGGCATACATGTATGAGACAACATAAATTCTCCAAATTTTTATTAGCATAAACTACGTAAAACATGAGCTGTACATCATTCGTGGCTGTGTGTATATGTCAATATACAATAAACATATATTATATAACATGCAAAATAAGACGTGTGTATCATCAGCAAAAATTATAAAAAAGGACACACTGTTGTAGCATCCAAAATTATTAGGCTATTCGGTATGTAAGAGTTTACAACCATTTTTCTTTAAACTTTTCCATCATTTTTTCTTACGAAGTCACATATTGTTACATGGCAGGTCCGAGTCACATATTATACTACAGTACCACAAACAGGTTCACTTAGAAATTTATTTTTTATTCAAATTATCCTTCCCCTTTTTATAATTCATTTCTAACGTTGAGCCATGTGACGAGGACACCTACAGCTTATGTGTTTTTTTTACGAATCCTACTGCTTATGTGCTTTCACATGCCCACATATCAAATTGTGTACCAATGCTGAATTAAATATTAGGTAAGTGAAAACACCTTCTTCTGATGAAATTTAACACACCTTGAATCCTTGAGGCATTATGTTTTTTTTATGATTGTGTAGTTGTTAACACCGGTGCATATAAATGCTTCTGAATTGTTATCATTTTCACTTCTGCACTGTACTGTTGCTATTGGCTTCATATGTACTTTTCTAAGTACAACATTGTAATGTTTCTAACTTTGGGTAGTAAAAGTAAAATTTGTATTTGATTAGAAAGACAGAAATATCATAAACCAATTTGTGATAAAAATATTTTTCATATAGTAGATCAATATTAGAAATTTATTAGTGATGTAAAGGATCATGTACAAGCTGGTCTGGACACGTCGGGTTTTGAGTTAGGAAAAGGACATGGTCTACAAGCTCATGACTATCATGTTAGTTTCAGGGGCATCATGAGTATTGAATCAAGAAGCAATATGGATGTTGATCAAAAATAAGCTTGCGTACCCACAGGAGGTTCTAAAGTCCGCGTACATTACTTGGGTAAATGATTAATTCTACTGATTGATCCGTTATGAACTTGCGTACTACCTCGGCTACCAAAAACGTCAGGAATGGAGTTTTCTAACACTCACCTATAATCACTTTTATCACAAAACTAGGTTGCACCACACAATTTAGCAGATACGTATAGAGTAAGCCACAGTGTTGAATCGGTAGACATGCCTTCAATTAAAAGAACCACATGATTTTATTCCAAACATCTTAAAATTAAGAATTTATCATTTTTCACAAAAGGAGTCATCATTGTTTCAATACCAAAGAGGCCAACAACTGATGTACAAATTGGTATGTTCCCTATAGACCATAATGTTAGATTTGGAAATATAGCTAAATTTATTACCAAAAATGTAATTTGCTGAATCAAGTATGTGTATATTTGAGTTTAAGAAAAAACTTGACTGCACATCCACTTACATGTGTATTATTATAGTTTTAGTTCAAAATTTCCTATCAGTCCGATATTAAACTTTAACTTGCCCGGTTATCTACAGAGAAGAGCGCCTCATTAATGATTTTCTGTAACAGCTTATATGTAAAACCACTTGGTGTACCCGAAACATACGGAAACCAATATGGAACAACAGAAGCATCGACACATTCCTTTGAGTGTCAATTGTCCATTTCTCATCTTTTATCGGGCCCAATATTTTGATGAGCACAATTTCCGTTCATATTGTGTTTATTAGAGTGTGATACCATCTTTGACAATCAAATTTACACAATCCTTTTGGACAAAGTATTAATACACATTTGATAACTTTGTGGTTTTTCTGAACTTTGCCTTATATCTTAACTACACACATTTGTATGTTCAATTCTTATTTTTATGTCTTGCTCAATTAGTTTGCAAGATTGTAGGGATTGTTGCTAAGTTTTATTAGCAGAAAAACAAGTGAATGTCAATACATCAAGGTCCAAGTGTCAGGACCCCGACTCGATGTCACATCGATCTAGCCGGTAACACTTCATATCACTTTGCGGCCTCACGCACGGTGTTCCCACGGGTGTCGCCTTACCTTTGCCCGGGACCGTTTGCGCCTTTTGGCTCACGTATATGATAGTGTCGCTAGCATCCATATGATAAAGAGCCCGGGCTGACATGACTAGTCGTAAACCCAAAGTGGCACAGACTTACAGGGACAGGCATCCATGACCCAGCTTCGAACGTGTCGGTCATCAGCAAGTGGGTCCGGGCTGTAGCACTGGGCTAGCAGGACTCCGGTAAACCGGGCTGTAGCGGGCTAACAGGACTCCGGTACTCAAAGCGTGACATTTCCCCGAAGGGACAGACACAGGAACGAAGAAGGACACATGCCGGCCAGCCTAAGTGTTCCAGAGCAGTAGCAAGCTACCATGGCTCAGCGGTAACACTAGGAGACATTTCCCGGTAAGAGAGGCTACTAAAGATAAACAACTAGATAGTCAGATCCCACACATACCAAGCATTTCAATCACACACACAATATGCTCGATATGTGCAAATACAACGAAGCATCACAACATGACTCTACGACACAAGTACTTTATTCATTAGGCTCCGAGGAGCGAGATATTACAAACATGGGTCTCATGACCCAACACTCAGAGCATACAAGTCAAAGCACAAGCGGAAGCTATCATGTCTGAGTACAGACATCTATAAATGAAAAAGGCTGAGAAGCCTGACTATCTATCAGATCCTGCCGGGGCACAAGATCGTAGCTGAGGTATCAAGCTAAACGTCGAAGTCCACGTGAAACTACTAGCGAGACCGAAGTCTCTCTGCAAAAACATAAAATAGGCAAACGTGAGTACAAATGTACCCAGCAAGACTTACATCAGAACTATCTACATATGCATCATTATCAACAAAGGGGTGGTGGGGTTTAACTGCAGCAAGCCAGCTTTGACTCGGTGGCTATCCTAAACTACGACTGCAATGTAACTCTTTTGAGGTGGCGCACACGAGTCCACATATTCACCATATCAATACACCACTATGGAATCGCTCCCGTCTCCCTACGAGAACGCCATCCATAGCACTCACGCTTATCTTGCGTATTTTAGAGTATCCACTTTCACTTGTCTATGAACTGATATAAGCAACCCAGAGGTCCTTTTCCGTGGACACGGCTATTCGAATAGATTAGGTTAACCCTGCAGGGGTGTACTTCTTCACACACGCTCTCACCACTTACCGCCGTTTACACGACATGTACTCGGCAACCTTCAAGCGGAAGCCCAACGTGGGTGTCGGCCACGGCCTGCCTAAACACTCAAGTCTCTAGTCCAGGTTTATCGCCTATTCGGGTTCCATCCATGAGGAGATCCGGCCGGAGTTTCGCTCACAGCCCCAAACGATGTGTACAGGGTTCCGTGACACCAAACGGGTGCCCGGTTTACCCGGCCACGTGCCTACCGCATCACAGCCCACCCCTACGGTCAGCGCTGCGCACGGCCTCCAGCATACTACAAACACCAGAAACTACTTGCAACTCCTGGACAGAGGACAAGGGTGATCAAGAAGCCGAGAGGGTCCATTGGTTTCGGGCCCAATGCGTGGTAGTAGCTGAATCATGGATCACAAACACAGAACTCAGTTCCTGAGGACGGCTGCAATGAGACAACCCACCATGTACTCCTACATGGCCTCTCACCGCTACCTTTACCAAATCGTGTTCACACACTTAGCTCACACACAGTAGGACATGTTCACACGCCTCTGATTCATCCCCGATGAATCAGACCTGACTCAACTCTAAGCAGTAGCAGGCATGACAAACAAGCATGAATGAGTAGGCACAACAGGGCTCAAACAACTCCTACTCATGCTAGTGGGTTTCATCTATTTACTGTGGAATGACAGGTCATGCAAAGGATAAAGGGGTTCAGCTACCGCAGCAAGTAACAGATGAATCGTTGTTGTCCTAATGCAGTAAAAGAGAGCAGGAGCGAGAGAGTAGGATTGTATCGGAATGAACAAGGGGGTTTTGCTTGCCTGGCACTTCTGAAGATAACATTGAGTCTTCATCAGTGTCAACGATCACATCATCGGTATCACGTCTATCGAGAGGGGACAAATACCGGCAACACAGAAGGAACACAATCAATGCAATGCACAATATGATGCATGATCATGACATGGCAAAATGAATGTGTTTTGAGCTAATGCAACTAGCAACAGATTAAATGAAGTTGGTTTGAATATAAAATTCAAATTCAAACTCCATATGTGATTATTTAAATGCCATTTACTTCATTTGCTAAACAGTAGTGATAAGTTGTTCTAACATGCATGAAAATGGTACAGATGGATTCCTTGAATTTTTCTGATAATTTTTCATATATAATTTATTTAATTTGGAGTTACGGTTAATTTTCTATGATTTATTGAAGTTTTAGCTATTTTCTGGAATTTCTGAATAATAATAAATCCAGAAATGAATTACTGCGTCAGCATGACTTCACAGTGACGTCAGCAAGTCAACGGCGTTGTCCAGGTCAAATCTGACCTATGGGACCCACATGTCAGCTGCACAGTGATTTAACAGAGTTTAATTAACTTAACTAAATGGTTAGCCGGGTTAATTAAAGGGTAGGGCCCACCTGTCAGTGAGTCAGTGGGTTAGCTAAAATTTAATTAGCATCTAAACTAAATTAGCAGGGCCCCGGGCCCACATGTAAATGACCCAGGGGGGTCAAACCCCTGGTCAACAGGGCCTAACACGCCGGCGGTTCGTCGCCGGTGGCAACAGGCGCGGCGGAGGGCTCGGGTTCGCTCCTCCGGCGTCCAAATGGACGGAGGAGAGCGGCTACGGGGAGCTGGAGCTCACCCGCGCCCGTTTCAGCAAGCAGCAGCAGCTAGGGCGGCCGGAGACGACGGCCCCGAGCTTGGCAGCGGCGGCCGGAGCTCGGGCGTGCTCGGGTTCGGCGTTACACGGCACGGCGAGGTCAGCTGAGGGTCTCTACGGATTACTGGGGTCGTCAGGAGCACTCGAAGGCAACGAGCGCAGGTGGAGGACCCCGGGAGCACGAAGCTCACCGGCCATGGCGGACGGCGGCTTCGGGTGCTTGTGGGGCGGCGGCTACAGGGTGCGCGAGAGAGAGAGGTGAGGGGAAACGACGGCAAGCTCACAGGGATGCAGCAGGGTGGCTCAGTGGGCTCGGAGACGCACCGGAGCCGACGAATTTGACGAAGATGGCCGGCGGGTCCGAGGTAGAAGACGACGGCGATGGCGGCGATGCAGGGCTTCCGGAGGGCTGTGGAACGGTGGGGAGGAAGAGGGGGTCGAGGCGGAGCTCCTGGGTGCATCGGCGAGGCTAGGGGTGGCCGGTGGCCATGGGTACGGCGACGATGACGGCGAGCTCCGCTCGGTGGTGTGCGCGGGAGGGAAGCAGAGGAGGGAACGGGGTCCAGGGGAAGAGAGGGGAGGTGCAGGGGGCGAGGGGGAGTGCGTGGCGCCCTCGGGTGCCTCCAGCGGCGAGCGGGTAAGCAGGAGGTGGCCGGAGCGTGCGCGCGCGCGTCGGGCACACGCCCTCCTGCCTACTGGCAGGAGGTTGAAGACGGTGGCGACCGGGGTGGGCTGGGCCGCACAGTGCTGGACCAGCACAGGAGCTGGGCCGGCTCTGGTGGGCTGCACGGGTGAGGCCAGGTAAGTACTGTCCCTTTTAATTTTTCTGTTCTGTTTTCCTTTTTATTTATATCTTTTGCCACTGTTTTCAATTCAAAATAATTTCATACAGTGCCAAAACTCCTCTGAATAATTTATGTTGCTAGATGGACTTTTCCAAAAAGCTCATAAAATATTTCAGGGGTATTTGAAATTATATTCTAATTATATGAATATAATTCGAATTCAAATAGCTAAGATTTAAATTCAAAGTCCCAAAAATAATCCTTAAAAATGTTCAATATTTTGGTTGGGACCAGAACCCTTACCAAAAATTATCAAACATTTAAGAAGAGCCTTTTGGAGCAATGAATGAGATTTCTAGGGTTTTTGCCCCTCTTTTATTTAGGGTTTCGAGGCTTCCAATATTCCTCAGTTCAAGTTTCAAAATATAGACATGATGCACACATGAAGTTAACCTAGAGCAATGCCTGAAGCTAGGGATGTGACAACTCACCCCCACTAAACAAGAATCTCGTCTCGAGATTCAAGCGTAGGGTAAGGTGAAAGGGGAACGCAAACTAGCACAATCTTCACGATCCAGGTTGCACTTCAAATGAACGTTGATTTGAACACCATCTTGTCTTGTCGTCTTGCTCTGAGAACTCCAGCTAATCATGACAAGAAGAGGAAAGGAAAACTCTAGAAGGATCGGTCTTCTCGAAGATCGAACAACTCACGGAATGAGACATAGGACCATCTCTCGGGTTGAGACACGAGTTACACATCAAGAGGGGTGGAAAGAGACGGATAACGAAGGTTCACTAGGTGGACAACAATTCCACACTTACGAAGGTGGTAAACGATTGTCCACGTAGCGAGGAGTTGAGTTGCCATGATACCACGACGAAACATCCTGGAGGAGGGTGATTCGTAGATTATTATCTTAAGTGGCAAAAAGAATTACTTTTGATATAGAGATCATTGAGACTCTCTATATCAGCCTAAGGCAAATCACAGCAATCGTTTGGAGGGGGTCGGTAGAATGGCATACTCGGACTTGGATGATGTGGATTACCTTGTTGAAGACAACGTAATGGATGAATTTTGCTTATCACCGGAAATGGAAGGGACATTGGTGGTGCAAGCTGGGAACAAAATGCAAATGCTGGGAACGATTCTGGTAACTGGGGAAGATCCCAACAATAAAGAGTGAATTCACTGTTGGAGTGGTTATAGCATAACCGAGGAAATCTGGGGCAATCCCAGCTAGTGCCGATGATAAGACGTAGCGCTTGTGCGTGCTCTCAAGAACTTGAGCATTTCCACAATCATCAAGGTTTTATCAACAACCGCGTCAAGGGTGCTGACAACACAACATACTACCATGATGAATAGCGATGGACGATGCAGATGCGAAGGAGGATAACACTTTCTCAGATTTCACCTTAGCTAAGCCAAGCAAATAAAATCTGGATGATCGACCGAGAGACATTTAGCACTCCGCTTCTAATGTTCTCCTTGATGTGCTAGTATAACCCATTCATAGATATGGTTGATATCTAAAACATCAAGTAAAAGGTCGGACTTCGGGAACACAAAAATCCATAGGGGCAACTAGGGAGTAAATCCTACAAAATCCCTAGGGGGGGGTGGCCAACTTCCTCAATCAAGATACTATAATAACAGGTCTTCCGGCTGGGTGTGTTGGCCACGACATCCACTTTACCGGTTTTCGAGGGACCGATATTATAGTTCTTGGGAAATGTTCCAAACCATCATATCTGCCTGAGATTCAGATCTGGTTGGTGTCAGGATATTCCAGACTCATCGAGTCTAGGAAGAAAAATGAAAGTTTGCAACACAAATCGACGAGATGACGTTGTGGGATTCTCGGGAGATGAACTACGATAGCAAGCTCCAAAACATGAGCTGGTTCTGCTACAAACATGTGAACATGTTGTCCAAGACAAGCATGACCACAAAGTAGTCTTATAATAAAACACTACCGAGTTCAGGAGGGGAAACCATTATTAAGGACATCGAAGTCTCCACGCGTGGAAATCCAAAGAGTTCACCTTGGATAGACTCCTTTATCTTTGAACAACTCAATCAGTGGCTTGGTGTGCTAGGATATACATATAGAATGGAGGTTGCAAATCTCCAGACCACAGAATACTTCGCACGTATGCATGACTGACTTGGGATGATTCCAGAGGAAGCAAAACTAACTTTCTCAAATTCACGGCGGCATCTTTCACCAAATGCACGTGTATAAAAGGAAGTCACTCCTTTCATCAACAAATACTTCATGAGCTAGCATGAAGAAAATGTTTTCAAAAGTTTCCAACACTAACTTAATGTTCAACAACATCATGGAGGAGATAAGAATGTTGTCAATGGGCTCAACAACAACTCATCAGAATTTCCATATCACAGGACTTCCACCATCGTGTGAACACGGTGATAGCATTGGTCAGCCCCAAAGATATAATGGTGTATGCTCGAGGGATCAACCACGAGTAAGACAACATTACGAACATCGTTGGTTCTGACTTGATTTGACGATAGCCCACACTCAAATCAAAGGATTGATAAGACAATAGGTCCAGCAACTGATCGCAGGGACCAATCGATGAAGATATCATCTTTCTTCAACACACACTACACAAGAATATCCCTTTGGAACGAACTAAGTCAGGCAAGCTTTTATCTTCCAACTCTCCAAGTCGTTGTCTAACTTAACCAACTAGCTCAGGGATATCCAACACAGATTCTTGGAGAAGGATGGTTCACAAAAAACCAACTTGATCACGAGCTCAACATAGCGGTCAGGTGACAACCTGGTAATACTTCTGAGAAGATATTCAGAGAATCACGAGCCACCGGTATGTTACTAAGCTCGAGAACAATCTTGTTTTTCAGGGCAAGACGATATGATCAATAGAGCAAGAATTTGGAATAATCCTAACTCATCGATCGAGGAGTGAACCAGGAGAATGGACTAGGTAGCACGATCAATCTTAGAATGATGATTCAATAACCAACACACTAAGAATAAAATTATTGTCCTTTAACTACCCAGCAACGAGGTTGCTAGGCGTATTGATTTCACACATCACAATTCATTTGTCGGTATTCCGGTTGCATCAACACGAAGACCGAGGAATGGCTAATGACGGCAAGAAGTATCACTGTACCAGGAGTTCATAGGATGGGGTGCAATTCCTATAACAATCTCGATATAAAATATGTAATACTCCAAGGTAGAGCAGAACCAAAAGCTGGATTGGCATTTGATCTGCGGAATACAACTACTTTGACCCAATCCTAGATATGGAAGAGGTACTGGAGTTTGTTTCTCCTAGTCATTCCGGAATAGAATGGCTTGACAGACCACAAGAGTAATAGGCATCGATAAACGAACGCACGCATACTCTTGACTATCAATTGATAGACGAGGGTCAGAATGCAACTAAAGAGAACAACTCAAAGGAACATATAACTTTCTGAGTTGTGGATGCATAGGTTAGTATGTCGAACCAAGTTCAACATATTTCTTCCGGATAACCCATGCAGAAAGGTAGAACTGGCAGAGTCACGATTTATGAATGGAGAACTCCTCAAGAGTACTCTAATTGTGATTTTTCAGTTCAACGAGGAACTTCTGCCATAAGTAGTTCATGGTACCTGGAAGAAGAAGATACCACGGGCTTCAAGGACTATCGCAAAGGTTACTAATAACCTAAGGGAGCTAGCAATTACTATCGACATGAAGTAAGTAGAGTGAATCTCGGGTTCAAGAACCCAGGAATAGAATACCTACTACTAAGTAGCATCACGGAATGCTTTCGAGAATGAAGGCCAGAATCTTCACACTAGGACACAAATCATGGCTAGACCACTAGATGATCCCCTAAGCACTTAGGGTCATAATAATAATTCCAACATATATGTCGAGGCAATAATTACCTCAACACACCGATTAGTGTGGTTAATCTGGCCCATGGGAACATCGGAAACAGAAGGAAGGGATTTGCAAATGCATCGGACTATTTAGAAACCTGGGATGACTCGGACAGCATAACGGCTGTAAATGCTCAGAAAAGATTTGAGACATTCACAAAATGGTGGCATAACCACTCAGAAGCACGATATCAAGGTTTCGAGATCAACAATTAACATACGGAAGTAGTAGAAACTGAACTCAAGCTTAAATCCAACAATCTTATAAGTCTACGGATTAGTAACACGTGATCCTAATAGAAAGAAGAGATAGCCTAGTTCTTAATCCCCGTAGAAGAGAAGATGATGACTCAGATCAGAAGGCCATGAGGTATAAGGAGTAAAAAGAGCCTTACGTTCCATCCCACAATCAATTCCCTTACATAACTAAAGAATTTCTAGACTCAACTTCGACCAGTTTGGCTTGGTAATCCTACAGGCAGTCAAGCTCTGATACCAACGCTGTCAGGACCCCGACTCGATGTCACATCGATCTAGCCGGTAACACTTCATATCACTTTGCGGCCTCACGCACGGTGTTCCCACGGGTGTCGCCTT
Source organism: Triticum aestivum (assembly GCF_018294505.1). Taxonomy (NCBI): domain Eukaryota; kingdom Viridiplantae; phylum Streptophyta; class Magnoliopsida; order Poales; family Poaceae; genus Triticum; species Triticum aestivum. Next base: position 315,403,465 of record NC_057810.1, read on the forward strand.
ACCTTTGCCCGGGACCGTTTGCGCCTTTTGGCTCATGTATATGATAGTGTCGCTAGCATCCATATGATAAAGAGCCCGGGCTGACATGACTAGTCGTAAACCCAAAGTGGCACAGACTTACAGGGACAGGCATCCATGACCCAGCTTCGAACGTGTCGGTCATCAGCAAGTGGGTCCGGGCTGTAGCACTGGGCTAGCAGGACTCCGGTAAACCGGGCTGTAGCGGGCTAACAGGACTCCGGTACTCCAAAGCGTGACATTTCCCCGAAGGGACAGACACAGGAACGAAGAAGGACACATGCCGGCCAGCCTAAGTGTTCCAGAGCAGTAGCAAGCTACCATGGCTCAGCGGTAACACTAGGAGACATTTCCCGGTAAGAGAGGCTACTAAAGATAAACAACTAGATAGTCAGATCCCACACATACCAAGCATTTCAATCACACACACAATATGCTCGATATGTGCAAATACAACGAAGCATCACAACATGACTCTACGACACAAGTACTTTATTCATTAGGCTCCGAGGAGCGAGATATTACAAACATGGGTCTCATGACCCAACACTCAGAGCATACAAGTCAAAGCACAAGCGGAAGCTATCATGTCTGAGTACAGACATCTATAAATGAAAAAGGCTGAGAAGCCTGACTATCTATCAGATCCTGCCGGGGCACAAGATCGTAGCTGAGGTATCAAGCTAAACGTCGAAGTCCACGTGAAACTACTAGCGAGACCGAAGTCTCTCTGCAAAAACATAAAATAGGCAAACATGAGTACAAATGTACCCAGCAAGACTTACATCAGAACTATCTACATATGCATCATTATCAACAAAGGGGTGGTGGGGTTTAACTGCAGCAAGCCAGCTTGACTCGGTGGCTATCCTAAACTACGACTGCAATGTAACTCTTTTGAGGTGGCGCACACGAGTCCACATATTCACCATATCAATACACCACTATGGAATCGCTCCCGTCTCCCTACGAGAACGCCATCCATAGCACTCACGCTTATCTTGCGTATTTTAGAGTATCCACTTTCACTTGTCTATGAACTGATATAAGCAACCCAGAGGTCCTTTTCCGTGGACACGGCTATTCGAATAGATTAGGTTAGCCCTGCAGGGGTGTACTTCTTCACACACGCTCTCACCACTTACCGCCGTTTACACGACATGTACTCGGCAACCTTCAAGCGGAAGCCCAACGTGGGTGTCGGCCATGGCCTTCCTAAACACTCAAGTTTCTAGTCCAGGTTTATCGCCTATTCGGGTTCCATCCATGAGGAGATCTGGCCGGAGTTTCGCTCACAGCCCCAAACGATGTGTACAGGGTTCTGTGACACCAAACGGGTGCCCGGTTTACCCGGCCACGTGCCTACCGCATCACAGCCCACCCCTACGGTCAGCGCTGCGCACGGCCTCCAGCATACTACAAACACCAGAAACTACTTGCAACTCCTGGACAGAGGACAAGGGTGATTAAGAAGCCGAGAGGGTCCATTGGTTTCGGGCCCAATGCGTGGTAGTAGCTGAATCATGGATCACAAACACAGAACTCAGTTCCCGAGGACGGCTGCAATGAGACAACCCACCATGTACTCCTACATGGCCTCTCACCGCTACCTTTACCAAATCGTGTTCACACACTTAGTTCACCCATAGTAGGACATGTTCACACGCCTCTGATTCATCCCCGATGAATCAGACCTGACTCAACTCTAAGCAGTAGCAGGCATGACAAACAAGCATGAATGAGTAGGCACATCAGGGCTCAAACAACTCCTACTCATGCTAGTGGGTTTCATCTATTTACTGTGGCAATGACAGGTCATGCAAAGGATAAGGGGTTCAGCTACCGCAGCAAGTATCAGATATGTCGTTGTTGTCCTAATGCAGTAAAAGAGAGCAGGAGCGAGAGAGTGGGATTTTATCGGAATGAACAAGGGGGTTTTGCTTGCCTGGCACTTCTGAAGATAACATTGGGTCTTCATCAGTGTCAACGATCACATCATCGGTATCACGTCTATCGAGAGGGAACAAATACCGGCAACACAGAAGGGAACACAATCAATGCAATGCACAATATGATGCATGATCATGACATGGCAAAATGAATGTGTTTTGAGCTAATGCAACTAGCAATAGATTAAATGAAGTTGGTTTGAATATAACATTCAAATTCAAACTCCATATGTGATTATTCAAATGCCATTCACTTCATTTGCCCTAAACAGTAGTGATAAGTTGTTCTAACATGCATGAAAATGGTACAGATGGATTCCTTGAATTTTTCTGATAATTTTTCATATATAATTTATTTCATTTGGAGTTACGGTTAATTTTCTATGATTTATTGAAGTTTTAGCTATTTTCTGAAATTTCTGAATAATAATAAATCCAGAAATGAATTACTGCGTCAGCATGACTTCACAGTGACGTCAGCAAGTCAACGGCGTTGTCCAGGTCAAATCTGACCTATGGGACCCACATGTCAGCTGCACAGTGATTTAACAGAGTTTAATTAACTTAACTAAATGGTTAGCCAGGTTAATTAAAGGGTAGGGCCCACCTGTCAGTGAGTCAGTGGGTTAGCTAAATTTTAATTAGCATCTAAACTAAATTAGCAGGGACCCGGGCCCACATGTAAATGACCCAGGGGGGGTCAAACCCCTGGTCAACAGGGCCTAACACGCCGGCGGTTCGTCGCCGGTGGCAACAGGCGCGGCGGAGGGCTCGGGTTCGCTCCTCCGGCGTCCAAATGGACGGAGGAGAGCGGCTACGGGGAGCTGGAGCTCACCCGCGCCCGTTTCAGCAAGCAGCAGCAGCTAGGGCGGCCGGAGACGACGGCCCCGAGCTTGGCAGCGGCGGCCGGAGCTCGGGCGTGCTCGGGTTCGGCGTTACACGGCACGGCGAGGTCAGCTGAGGGTCTCTACGGATTACTGGGGTCGTCAGGAGCACTCGAAGGCAATGAGCGCAGGTGGAGGACCCCGGGAGCACGAAGCTCACCGGCCATGGCGGACGGCGGCTTCGGGTGCTTGTGGGGCAGCGGCTACAGGGTGCGCGATAGAGAGAGAGGTGAGGGGAAACGACGGCAAGCTCACAGGGATGTAGCAGGGTGGTTCAGTGGGCTCGGAGACGCACCGGAGCCGACGAATTTGACGAAGATGGCCGGCGGGTCCGAGGTAGAAGACGACGGCGATGGCGGCGATGCAGGGCTTCCGGAGGGCTGTGGAACGGTGGGGAGGAAGAGGGGGTCGAGGCGGAGCTCCTGGGTGCATCGGCGAGGCTAGGGGTGGCCGGTGGCCATGGGTACAGCGACGATGACGGCGAGCTCCGCTCGGTGGTGTGCGCGGGAGGGAAGCAGAGGAGGGAACGGGGTCCAGGGGAAGAGAGGGGAGGTGCAGGGGGCGAGGGGGAGTGCGTGGCGCCCTCGGGTGCCTCCAGCGGCGAGCGGGTAAGCAGGAGGTGGCCGGAGCGTGCGCGCGCGCGTCGGGCACACGCCCTCCTGCCTACTGGCAGGAGGTTGAAGACGGTGGCGACCGGGGTGGGCTGGGCCGCACAGTGCTGGACCAGCACAGGAGCTGGGCCGGCTCTGGTGGGCTGCACGGGTGAGGCCAGGTAAGTACTGTCCCTTTTAATTTTTCTGTTCTGTTTTCCTTTTTATTTTATATCTTTTGCCACTGTTTTCAAATTTGAACAAATTCAAAACAGTGCCAAATATCCTCTGAATAATTTATGTTGCTAGATGGACTTTTCCAAAAAGCTCATAAAATATTTCAGGGGTATTTGAAATTATATTCTAATTATATGAATATAATTCGAATTCAAATAGCTAAAGATTTAAATTCAAAGTCCCAAAAATAAATCCTTAAAAATGTTCAATATTTTGGTTGGGACCAGAACCCTTACCAAAAATTATCAAACATTTAAGAAGAGCCTTTTGGAGCAATGAATGAGATTTCTAGGGTTTTTGCCCCTCTTTTATTTAGGGTTTCGAGGCTTCCAATATTCCTCAATTCAAGTTTCAAAAATATAGACATGATGCACACATGAAGTTAACCTAGAGCAATGCCTGAAGCTAGGGATGTGACACCAAGCCCACTTGAACATCGGTACAACATGGGTTAGGTCCATTGATGACACAGTGAACACAAGAAAAGCATGAAAACCACACAAGCACAGTCCAATTAGAAGCTTGCTCCTATGGGAGGAGCAAACATGTGGAAGGTCCGCCGCGGTGAAAGAACACACACTCCATAGAAGCCGCAACCGCTATTAGACTAACTTTTGATAAGTCGCTATGGTTATATAGTGAGGCGTAAAACAATTGATATTTTAGAAAGAATTGCATGGTTCACTTTGTGTATTTCTAGACTATTAATCATTGTTCTAAAAAATTGTTGACCTACAACTATTCCATAGAGCTTATGAAATTTATTTAGCATACAGAAAATAGTTTATAGAGTACTTCTCAGCATGCCTTACCATCAAGCGTAATGTCAAAGGGGCACGAGCAAAGTGGGGAACAAAATGATAAGTTCAGTGTCATTCTTATCGATTTTAGTTCTTCAAAACGCCCTGAACACCTACTTTTGAAGAAGCGACTTTTGCTAAGTGAATAAATATGATGGTACTTACTTAATCATTCTGTTGCACTATAAAGTATATGCATTTTCCATATTTAAACAATAATAATACAAATGTATCGCTATGTGTCGGTGTCAAAACCGGCGGATCTCGGGTAGGGGGTCCCGAACTGTGCGTCTAGGCGGATGGTAATAGGAGACAAGGGACACGATGTTTTTACCCAGGTTCGGGCCCTCTCAACAGAGGTAAAACCCTACTCCTGCTTGATTGATATTGATGATATGGGTAGTACAAGAGTGGATCTACCACGAGATTAAGGAGGCTAAACCCTAGAAGCTAGCCTATGGTATGATTGTTGTTCATCCTATGGACTAAAACCCTCTGGTTTATATAGACATCGGAGAGGGCTAGGGTTACACAGAGTCGGTTACAATGGCAGGAGATCTACACATCCGTATTGCCAAGCTTGCCTTCCACGCCAAGGAAAGTCCCATCCGGACACGGGACGAAGTCTTCAATCTTGTATCTTCATAGTCTTGGAGTCCGGCCGATGATGATAGTCTGGCTATCCGGACACCCCCTAGTCCAGGACTCCCTCAGTAGCACCCGAACCAGGCTTCAATGACGATGAGTCCGGCACGTATATTGTCTTCGGCGTTGCAAGGCGGGTTCTCCTGCAAATTCCATGTGCTTGCCGAAAAGTGTCCGGCTTCCTTAAAAATGTTGCGCTCCTTGGCTTCCACGCCCAATAATGGCCCTCTTCCACATGTCGTATGAATGCGAAAAGCCAGGGTATTTTTACGTTTTACCCCCAAGCTGCGCGAATAAGTTGCCTATAAGAGAGGCAGGAGTCTAGATCCAAATCACACCATCCACCTTCCGCGAGTACTCATCGGAGTGCCTCTGACAAAAATCCATTCCACCATGGACCGTTGACGCGGCTCCTCCTCTCGCGCTCCCAGCCCTCAGCCTGGGGATTGGAGGAGATGTTCAGTCCCACACAGCGAGCTGGTGACGCTCCAAGCGGAGGGATATCTCCCTCCGGCCTTTATGGTCCCGGTTCGAGCCGGGCTGGCCACCTACAGAGGTGGAAAGCAGGCAGAGAACACCCCCAGTCCCTCCAAAGGGGAGAGGGTGTGTTTCGTCCCTTATTTAATAAGGGGGCTCGGATTTCTCATACATCCGTTTCTCCCGGGGCTCCTGGAGTTCTATAGACTCCAGCTTCATCACCTCACGCCCGCCTCCATCCTGCACATTGCGGGTTTCGTAGCTCTTTGCGAGCTATTTCTGGGCATCAAGCCCCATTTTGCGCTGTGGAAGAGATTGTTTTGCCTCGTCCCCCGTTCTCACGAGGGGTCGATATATCAGGTGGGCGGAGCCGAAATATGGTGCATCGCCGGGACCGGATATCTATCCGGAACCCCAAAGAAGGCGTCCGAAGACTGGCCCTTGGAATGGTTTTACATAGAAGACGCTCCACTGCCGGACCCAGTTCGGATCGGCCTCCCGGAATTCAGCACCGCTCCGCTGAGGAAACGGCTGAGTTGGCGCCCGCGGAGCCCTCAACGGGAAGATGACAGGAGCGTCCATTACCTGATGGGCCGGATAAGGTTGCTGGCCCATTCGGGATTGACCATGATTGGAGTCATGGCCACGTGCATTATGCGAGGGGTGCAGCCGCTCCAATACAGGGGCCACCCCATGTGGGATTTCAACAGGGAGAATGACGCCACCCGTCATGGCCGCAAGGGGCCGGGATCGGCCGCGGATCTGGTGAAGATCCTGTCCGGCTTGTACAAGGGGGAGAAGGAGGACTTCCTCCAGACGAGCCCATTGAATGGGTTCTCCATGAATAACCCTCGGAGCTGGGTAAGCGGACGTTTATTCATCTGACTCGTGCTTTCAAAGTTAAGTGCCTTACTTTATGATTTTGATGCAGGAACTGCGTCGGGATGTGGAGGGCATACACACTCCGGCTCCACAACCCGAGGATCCGGGAAGATCCCTTGATCCGGCCTCCGAAGAGGATCCGGACATAAAGGTGGAGCTAATTGACAGGGTGTTCCACCAACTCAGCATGGACAATGCTCTAGTCGCCATTACGGCTGACTACCCCGGCTTATCTCCGGCTTCTCAGGTAATTATGACCGGAGTAATGACACCATTACTTCGTCCTTGCGTATTTCTGATCACCGTATACCAATGGTGTCTTGCAGGAGGTGCCTTCAAGGCGAGAAGCCGAACCCGCGGCGGCTGACCAACGAGGGTCAGTTCGGCCCGACAAGCGGAAGAAGGGTGCGGTGCGAATCGAAACGTCGCCGCAACGGTATAGCTCGCCGCCGTTGTTTAAGGAAAAGATTCCTAGGAGGTGTATTAATGCTCATGACTTTTCCAGGAGAAAGAGCGCTTGCCGGACTGTGTCCGGAGAGGTTGCCAACCAAGCCTCCGCCAGCCAGGCTCCAACACCTGGTCTGGAGGGGGAGGCGAGCGCAAGGCGCGAGCCAGATACTCCTCCCATGGAGGATGCCGACAGGCTGTCCGCCACCAGGTCTGAGGTGGAGAGCGCCATGAATCATAGGCGCCACCGAACAGTTCTTCATGACGCGTGTTTCTCCCCAGAGGCGTTAAATGCCTTTAATACGGGAGACGCGCACCTCCGTGCCGCTCAAGATGGTTTGACCAGAGCCACGGAGCAGTATGTGAAGGACATACGGGTAAGGAATTTTAATAGTTATGTATGCCAGTAGCCCCCGAGACTTCAAGTAGTGTAGAATAACTGATTTAAGGATCGTTCAATATGCAGGATCTTACGGAGAAGAATACCCAGTTGTCTCAGGAGGTTCAAGAGTGCAAGGCCCAACTTGAGGCCGCACTGACCGCCGCAGGAGGAGACACAGAGACCCCCTCCGGTAACACATATTTCAAAAATGTTTTATGGCGTGCGGCATGCGTATAAATCTGACAATAATATTGCAGATGTTGCCGGACTTGATCCGGACAAGCAACAGCTACTGCGCCAGTTGAAGTCTGGCGAGAGGGTGCTTATGAAGGTGCAGCAGGAGAGGAACAAACTCCAAGATGCCCACACCCAGCTTGGAGAAGAGCTAAAAGGTGTTGGGGCCCAGCTGTCTGGCTCTGTGAAGGAGAATCAGCGGCTTCGTCGTGGCATCTATAGTAAGTTCTTGAGCAAACTCTTTTGAAAAGAAGAGTTCGGCGAGGAAGTCGGTTGACAGAAATATGTCTGTAGGTATGCTCACAGGTCGCCCTACGGAGGAAATGCCCGGTTCAACGGGTGACCAACTTCCCGAGCTGGTGCAACTGCTCGAACGTGTTCGGCAGGCGATGAGTGGCCTCGCACAGGCCTTATGGACGTCCGTCTCCCTACTTGAGGGCCTTGGAGAGCTTGCGGAGAAGCTTCAGGGAGCACGACAGCGCTTCCGTCTGTGGAAGATATCGGCCTGCCGTCAAGGCGCCAGGGAGGCCTGGGCTATGGTGAAGACGCGGTACAAGAAGGCGGATCCGAACCACATGGCCGAGGTTGGACCTGTGGGACCGGATGGGAAGGAGATCCCTGCGAGCTTAATGTACGGACAAGTAGAGTTGGCCGCTAAGTATTCCCAATGGGACTGTAAGTTAGACAACCTGTTAGACGGGATTGAAGAGGAGTACAGTCAGTCAATTTGACGATGTATTTTGAAATGACATGTGAAATGCCTTCTAGCCGGATTGTAGATCGTTTGTCTTTGCGGACCTTTTCGCTTCAACCTCGGGACCCTAGAGTCCGGAGTGTGTCCGAATACCCTCTCGGTTATGAAAAAACCGGGGCATGCATGGAGACCAGGCGTAGGTGTCATTAGTGCTTTATCAGACAAGTGCCCAACTAGTTACGTTATATTACATGGTTAGTAAGAAACATCTTCCAGGGAGACTAGTTCCGTTAAGGGTTCCTTTCCCTGGGAGGCATGCCCTAAAGTGCATGTCCGGACTGCGAAAAGAGCAGAAAAGCATCTGGGGGCAGATAAATAAGTAAATAAGAAATCATCTTTCAAGTCACCGACCGAATATTCCCTTAAGAACGCTAGCTTTCGGCTTCACCCAGTCTGAGGTACACATCCGGCTGACCCGGCAGTAACAATCGCAGAGGTGCTCCCTTTACCTCCTAGCCGAACAATTGGGAACGTAGGGGTAAGCACAGGAGCCAGGCAACCCAGCTTGGCCAAAACTTAAGTCATATCGATGCATATAACGGTGAATAAAAGGTACATGCGGAAGTTTGACACATGTGTTGGGCATAAAGCCCGTATAAATAAGCTTCTGTTAAAGAAGCCCCCAGGTATAATGAGTGCGGGTGGCACATCAAGTGTGTGCGAATAATGCGCAAATCGGCCCTCGAGGGCTTGATGAAAAAAGTGGGAGAAAAGGGAGAAACAAAAGACAACTAAAGTGTAAAATGTGGACGGAGGAAGGAGACGAACTCTGAGTCCGGCGCTAGGCGTAGAATCTTTGGAGGCGGGCTGCGTTCCATGGGTTCGGCTCGAGTCGGTTATCCGATGCGCTTCACAGACGGTATGCTCCGCCGATCAGGACTTGGTCGATGATGAAGGGACCTTCCCATCTGGGCTTGAGTTTGTCCTTTTTCTTGTCCGGCAGGCGTAGAACTAGTTCACCAACATTGTAAGTTTTGGCCCGTACTTCTCTGCTTTGATATCTTCGAGCCTGCTACTGATAGAATGTGGAACGAGCCTTTGCCACGTCACGCTCCTCCTCCAATGCGTCCAAGCTGTCCTGCCGATCCAACTCGGCTTCTCTTTCTTCGTACATGCGCACTCGAGGTGAGTCATGAATTATGTCGCAGGGCAAAACTGCCTCTGCACCATATACCATAAAGAATGGTGTGAATCCGGTAGTACGGTTTGGCGTGGTCCACAGCCCCCAGAGTACGGAGTCGAGCTCCTCTACCCAGTGCGTGTCAGATTCCGTAAGGGACCGCACTAATCTGGGCTTGATGCCGCTCATGATTAGACCATTTGCTCATTCAACTTGACCGTTGGTTTGAGGGTGATAGACTGAAGCGTAGTCGAGCTTAATGCCCATATTTTTGCACCAGAGTTTAACCTCGTCGGCCGTGAAGTTCGTGCCGTTATCGGTGATGATGCTGTGGGGGATGCCATAACGGTGTACTACCCCGAATATGAAGTCTATCACTGGTCCGGATTCGGCCGTTTTAACCGGCTTGGCCTCTATCCATTTGGTGAATTTTTCCACCATGACCAATAGGTACTTTTGTTTATGGGTTCCCCCTTTAAGGGGTCGGACCATGTCAAGCCCTCAGACCATGAACGGCCAGGTGATGGGTATAGTTTTGAGGGAGGTGGGTGGCATGTGGCTCTGATTAGCAAAGAGCTGACAACCGACGCATCGTTGGACTAAGTCCTGAGCATCTGCCCGGGACGTCGGCCAATAAAATCCTGTACGGAAGGCCTTGCCTACAAGGGCCCGGGCTGCAGCGCGGTGTCCGCCTAGTCCGGCGTGAATTTTAGCCAGAAGGTTTCGCCCTTCCTCTTCGGAGATGCACCTTTGAAGGACTCCGGTTGTGCTTTTCTTATAAAGTTCTCCCTCATGGACCTTGTAGGCTTTAGATCGCCGAACTATGCAGCGGGCCTCATTTTGGTCTTCGGGAAGTTCCTGCCTAGCTAAGTAGGCTAGGAATGGTTCTGTCCACGGGGCAATTACTGCCATTATTTCGTGGGCTGAAGGTGTTATTTCATTGGCCGAGCTGCCAATTATGTTAGATTGTTCTGTGTTGGGTGGTGTAGTTGCTTCCGGGTTGTTATTTCCGGACTCCTCTTCCCATAATACGGATGGCTTGAAGAGCCGCTCCAGGAAGATGTTTGGAGGGACGGTGTCGCGTTTTGCACCGATGCGCACCAACACGTCGGCTGCCTGGTTATTATCCCGGGCTACGTGGTGGAATTCGAGTCCTTTGAACCGAGCTGACATCTTTAAGACAATGTTACGATAGGCTGCCATTTTCGGATCCTTGGCATCAAAGTCTCCATTTACTTGGGATATTGCAAGGTTTGAATCCCCGCGCACCTCTAGGCATTGAATACCCATGGAGATTGCCATCCGGAGACCATGTAGGATGGCCTCATATTCGGCTGCATTGTTGGAGTCCGTGTACATTATCTGAAGTACGTATCGGATTGTGTCTCTGGTTGGGGACGTCAATACGACGCCAGCCCCCAAGCCGGCCAACATTTTGGAGCCGTCGAAATGCATGATCCAGTTGGAGTATGCGTCGTACTCTTTAGGGAGTTCGGCTTCGGTCTATTCGGCGATGAAGTCAGCCAAGACTTGCAACTTTATAGCTCGCCGTGGTTTATAGGTTATATCGAATGGTAGGAGCTCGATGGCCCATTTTGCAATCCTGCCCGTCGCGTCACGGTTGTTTATAATGTCATTGAGGGGTACTTCGGAGGCCACTGTTATCGAACACTCTTGGAAGTAGTGTCGCAGCTTCCAGGATGCCATGAACACCGCGTACGCTATCTTTTGATAATGCGGGTACCAGGACTTGCATGGAGTTAAGACAGTGGATATGTAGTACACTGGTTTTTGAAGAGGGAATTTATGCCCTTCTCTTTCTCGTTCGACGATGAGCACCGCGCTTACAACTTGATGTGTTGCCGCGATATATAACAACATTGGTTCGCCCAAGTTGGGCACGGCCAGGACCAGATTTGTTGCCAATATGGCCTTTATTTATTCGAGTCCGGCCGAGGCAGCATCCGTCCACTCGAAGTGTTTGGTGCGCCTGAGGAGGCGATAGAGGGGCAATGCCTTTTCTCCCAAATGGGAGATGAAGCGTCTTAGAGCCGCCATGCATCCGGTTAATTTTTGTATTTATTTGAGGTTTTTTGGGATATCCAACTGCGATAGGGCTCGGATTTTGGATGGGTTTGCTTCAATTCCTCTACCGGATACGATGAAGCCCAGGAGCTTTCCGGCTGGTACGCCGAAAATGCATTTTTCCGGGTTGAGCTTAATGTCATATGCTCGGAGGTTGTCGAATGTGAGCCTCAAGTCGTTTACTAGAGTTTTGACGTGTTTGGTCTTGACAACCACATCGTCTACGTATGCCTCCACTGTTTTGAGGATCTGGGTAGCCAGACATGTCTGAATCATGCGCTGATATGTTACGCCGGCGTTTTTGAGTCTGAAGGGCATTGTGTTGAAGCAGAATGGTCCGTATGGAGTAATGAATGCTGTTGCGGCTTGGTCTGCCTCCGCCATCTTGATTTGATGGTAGCCGGAGAATGCATCGAGGAAGCACAATGAATCGTGTCCTGCGGTAGCATCGATGATTTGATCGATGCGGGGAAGGGGGAAAGGATCCTTTGGACAAGCCTTGTTAAGGTCTTTAAAATCGACACACAGGCACCAGGATTTGTCCTTTTTTGGTACCATTACCAGGTTTGCTAGCCAGTCCGGATGTTTGATGTCTCTGATGAATCCGGCTTCCAATAGTTTGGCTAGCTCCTCTCCCATTGCCTGTCTTTTGGGTTCGAAACATCGCCGAAGAGCCTGTTTGACTGGCTTGAATCCTTTTAGGATGTTTAGGCTGTGTTCTGCCAATTTGTGTGGGATTCCTGGCATATCTGAAGGGTGCCAAGCAAAGATGTCCCAATTCTCCCGAAGGAACTCTCGGAGTGCGGTGTCTACATCATGGTTTAACTGTGCCCCAATGGAGGCCGTCTTTGTGGGGTCCGTTGGATGGACCTGGAATTTGACTATTTCGTCCGCTGGTTTAAAAGAGGTGGACTTGGATCTCTAATCGAGTATCACATCGTCCCTGTTCACCGTAGAGCGCAACACAGTGAGTTCCTCTACCGCTAGGGCATCGGATAGTGCCTCTAGGGCTAGTGCGGCTGTCTTGTTTTCGGCGCGGAGTGCTATGTCCGGATCACTGGCAAGAGTGATGGTTCCATTGGGCCCGGGCATTTTAAGCTTCATGTACCCGTAATGGGGTATGGCTTGGAAAATTGTGAATGCCTCTCGCCCTAATAAAGCGTGATATCCGCTGCTGAACGGGGCCACGTGGAACGTGACTTCCTCGGACCTGTAATTGTCCGGCAAGCCGAACACCACATCAAGTGTAATTTTTCCTGTGCAACGTGCTTCCCGACTAGGGATTATTCCTTTAAAGGTTGTGCTGCTTCGCTCAATGCGGCTCCAGTCTATCTCCATTTTTCGAAGGGTTTCCTCGTAGATGAGGTTTAATCCGTTGCCGCCATCCATGAGTACCTTGGTAAGACGAAAGCCATCCACTATTAGACTGAGGACCAATGCGGCTGGTGCTCGGGCTGTTCGGAATTTAGGTTCGTCGCTGGCGTTGAAGGTGATAGCCGAGTCGCTCCATGGATTTGTTGTTGCTACTTGGTAGACTTCGGCGAGGCTGCGGATTGTTCGTTTCTGCATATTGTTTGATGCGAAAGTCTCAAAGACTGTTAATATCATACTGGTACTGTTGGGGTGGTTCTCCGGGGCTAGAAGCTCTTCGCCACTTTTGGCCACCTGCCGTAGTATCCAACATGCTCGAAGGCTATGTGTTGGAGTGGCACCCTCTGTACTATGAATTTTACAGGGTCCGCTGAGCCATCCTTCCATTACGGTTCCATGCCCTTTATGGGGTTTTTGCTTTTTGGTTTTTGTCCCGGGTGCCTGAGCATGATGCACCCTTTTGTTTCGGACTAGGGTTGTGTTCGGAGCCGGATTGTCCCAAAACATAGTTTCGATTTTCCGGACACTCTCCATCGCACAGTACTTTCATACTATGGATGCCAGGTCGGTGAAGCGTGTAATTTTGCGACGACTTACGGCATTCAAAATTCCCTTGTCCGTGCAATTGTTGTATAAAATTGAAATTGTGTTTTCCTCACGGCAGTCCTTTATCCTGTCCATAACCAAGAGGAATCTGGCCCAGTAATGATGTATTGTTTCAGCGGGCTCTTGCCGGATTTGAGATAGATCGCATATGTTTGGGTGGGTGGGTGGAATTAAGTTCGGAACCCTACCCAACTTGAGGCTCAAGGGCCGAAAAGTTTCCGAATTTGGAAGCTTGGATTGCTGGACGTTGTCCAACGAGTCCGGTCCGCTGCCCGACTTTAGGTTCGGTACTTGATCGACGTCTGTCCCTCCGCGGGAATCCCGCATGGAGGGATCAGGAGTCCGGACATAACTGGTCTTTAATACAGAAAAAGAGTCACCGTGTTGTTCCTCTACCACCGCAACATGGTGGGTAACCTGGGGGGAGTTAATCTCTCTCAGATCGGTTTTAAGCCCAATCTGATCGTAGTCTATAGAGACCCCTAGGGCGGCGATGCAATCCAAGAGCTTGTTTACAGAAGAGAGCTCAAACGGATCCAGCTGCTCGGTGAATTCTGAGCTGACACGAAGATCGCTTTTGATGACCCGAGAGGTCATCGTCGAAGCGACGGCCGAACAGGCGGTCATAAGAAAACCACCTAGCCGGATAGTTTGGCCGGCGGCCAAAGCTCCTTTGGCAATGGTACCGTCTTTAAAGATGGGAAGAGGCATCCCTCCTGATCATGACGGCACAGAGAAACTCTCAATGAAAGCACCAATGTCGGTGTCAAAACCGGCGGATCTTGGGTAGGGGGTCCCGAACTGTGCGTCTAGGCGGATCGTAAGAGGAGACAAGGGACACGATGTTTTTACCCAGGTTCGGGCCCTCTCGACGGAGGTAAAACCCTACTCCTGCTTGATTGATATTGATGATATGGGTAGTACAAGAGTGGATCTACCACGAGATCAAGGAGGCTAAACCCTAGAAGCTAGCCTATGGTATGATTGTTGTTCGTCCTATGGACTAAAACCCTCCGGTTTAAATAGACACCGGAGAGGGCTAGGGTTACACAGAGTCGGTTACAATGGTAGTAGATCTACACATCTGTATTGCCAAGCTTGCCTTCCACGCCAAGGAAAGTCCCATCCGGACACGGGACGAAGTCTTCAATCTTGTATCTTCATAGTCTTGGAGTCCGGCCGATGATGATAGTCCGGCTATCCGGACACCCCCTAGTCCAGGACTCCCTCACTATGGTAAAAGAAATATTTGGTCATATTAAGAGTTCAGTAAATATAAATTTACAATGATTAAAAACTAAACCTACTAATTCTTGATAGTTCGACAATCTATTCCAAAATGTAAATAAATACAACACGAGTGATCATAAATAATACAATTTGTAAGGCATGCATAATCAGAACATAAATGGAAAATGGATAACACATATATTTATATAAATAAATAACCAAACATACCTAATAAGAGAAAACTATATTCACAAAAGTGATATATTTTTAAATGTCATCACATATGGTTACAATTTTTCTATGGATAAATAATATATTATGATCTCACTATTAAACTTAATAAATTCTAGCCCGCGCATCGAGCGGGCCACTCTGCCAGTTAGTTACAAAAGAATTGTCCATGGCATTTATTGGAATTTTTTTGATCATGTTGTTGCCATGGTACTGCTTGGATTTCTAGGACAAATATGTTTGCACATGAAAAGTGCATGTTGCCATTGGATTATTAGTGGTATTATGATTATTTTCATGATGATAGTTGATATTATATTTTGGAGTATGATTTTGGATATGAGGTTTGCATGTGGATCTTAGCTTGGTAGCTTGTGCTTACTCTGGGAGTAGTAGCAGGCTCTGAGTTATTTGGTCACCCTCGGAGAGTATGTTATGGTTTGGAATAGGTGTTGGATCTTGCTATGAGTTGGATCACAGGTTGATAGATGATGTCAGAGTATCTGTTATCGCAGATATACTTTGGGGATAAATTCTGTCATTTCGCTGGTCAAGTGCCACCGAACCGAGCTTTTCCAGTGCAACCACATTTTCCTTTATGGGAGGGCCCTAATGCGGTCTATTGACAGGTCTCTCACTGGTATCTCCAACAAGGAAGGTTATGGGCGCGCGCTACCCTGATCAGGTAGGCGGACATAAGCCTTGTGTGCCCATAGTTGGACAGGGCCCTTTTTGTCCCTGTTCGGGACCATTTATGTTTTGCCACGACGGTGTCCGTTGGATGTCATTGGTTGACATCGGGGCCACCCAGGACCTAGCCCAGAGGGGAGTTTGTCGGAGTGGCCTGGAGAGTGTCATGGGAAATATATCAGTTTTGTCGGAACGCCGTTGGTCCATCTAAGTGGGAGTACGAGGCCATGGGTTCTGTGATGTGGGTACAGTGTGCTAACCTCTACAGATTGTGTGTGCTTAATCTATCGATAGCCGCGTCCTCTGTCATGGGCACAGTTTGTACTAGGCCACACTATTTGATCAACACTCACCTGACGGAATGACTTATAGTTGACTAATATGTTTATGATTTGATCGGTAATAGTTGGCAGGATGCCGATGATGATGTTGGGATGGTCTCGAGGATGATCATTCAGTTTGTGGTGTGGTCACCAGGTGACCATGTGGATGTTTTGATCACGGGGTGATTATGTGGATCATGAGGTGATCGATAGGGTATATTGCTTGGCCGGGTAGACAAGAGTGAGATGGGTGTTGAGACCTGAGATGATGGTTCATCAGCATTCTAGTAGTTTCTCATCGTGCTTAGTAGTTGTCATTGCATCATGGTAGTTGTTAGTCTAATTAACCTGTTAAATGCTATGTTGTTGTTTTGCCTTGATGCTTTTGGTTGTTGTGAGCTTGCAAGTACATTCAATGTACTGACTTGGCGTCTCATGCTAGATTGCAGGTGATGCCATGATTGATTGCTTTGCTTGTCTAGGGGTCTGCCCGTGGGAGCTAGATCGTGTCCCAGCCAGAGTCCGCACGGAGTGGAGTTCACCACCTTCGACGTTGTTCCGCTACTAGGAGATTTTTGCTGCTAGCATAAAGCAAGCATAGTATCCCTGGTGTAGTGTCTCCGTGCTGATGTGATCCTTTGTTACATCAGACCTTTGTATATATTCTTCGTAAGAGCTGATTTGTTCTATGTCGAGCAGTGCCATATTCCAGAAGACGTCTCCTCGATCTTTGGGCTGGAATACGGGGCGTTCCGGTCTCTCTGAGCAGGGGTGCCACAACTCCCCCAATCAATACTGAATTGACTGAACCTGATGTGTCTAATCATGTATCTGGTGCAAACATACAAGCTCATATTGTTCTCGAGCCTAAAGTGTCTAATGAACAGACTGCTAATGAAGGATTTGATGCAAACATTTTATATGCTCCTGTGATGAACATATAGTGTCTAATGAGGGATCTAATGCATGCATTTTGCAAGCTCCCATTGAAGGATTTAGTGTCTAATGATGATCTGCTATGTTGAGAGAGAGATAGAGATTTGTAGGAATTGATGACAAGCAAATTATAGTACATTTTCATGGCTTGAGGAAACATCGATGTCATCTACCAGAGAGTCCCCATATCGTAACAACATAGCATAAATACTTTTCTACTCTGTTGTTTGAAACTATTGGCCTACTAGTTATAGGTGCAATTACACTTGGATATTTTTGGCTAGAGAATGAATAATTGAAGCAGGTACAGTCCATGTTAGTAGTCCTTGTACACCATGTTGCATTTTGTGGTTTTTGGTGCTTACATCATTTATTGTTTTATAATCTGGAACTACTTTGAATCATTAGCTGGTTTTCAAAGTGCATGTAGCTCACATTTTTCAAGTTATGTTGATTTCTGGAGTGCAAGTACCTTCATATTTTCTAAGTTAAACTTCTGCCCCTGGTAACATGAATTCATGGATCCGCCAGTGCACACGAATCATACACGCATGCTAGTACGAATTAAATGAAATGCAGGGACTTACGCTAGCTCGTTGTACATGCTCACTACAGCTCTGCTTGCGCTTGGGATGTTCCATGTACAAGTCCATGTTACCACTTGCTTGCATGTGTAGGCCTTGTGGTCCTTGCATCCCCCTCTCCACTTTTGACACGGTGAATGGTTGATAAAATGAGAGGAATCGACCTTGTTGTTGTACCGGAGGACAGGTACTTACAAGGTTATACCAGCATGCAGGATGTGTACCAGATCCCGTAGCACCGTCATGCTTCGCAAAAAAAATAGTTTTGTTTGTTACAGATGATATCTCCAGAGGAAATAAGAGTTAAAGTCAGAGTTGCATAGACGTGTAAGCTAAGAGAGTAGTAAAAGGATATCCAAACATCGTCTGAACAGTCCACAAGGGAGTGATATGTGGATACCTAGTTCGGGCCCGCGTTTGGGCATGCTCGCGTAGCTAGAGTACGGGTCACTTTAGAGCCGTTGAGGGTGATGCGCTGGCGTTGGCTGGCCACACACGAATGCAGATCTTGAGCAGCAGTGGAGTGCTACGATGTGGTGGACGAGGCCGTTGGTGAAGCCCCAATGGCCTCGGGGGGTGGAGGTGCGACGATGTGCTCGGTGAAGTAGCCCCGGTGAGGTTGGAGACGGCGTTGGTGAAGCGCACCTAATGCGGTGGAAGTCGTGTCTGATGACCCACAAGTATAGAGGATATATTGTAGTCCTTTTGATAAGTAAGAGTGTCGAACCCAATGAGGAGCAGAAGGAAATGACAAGTGGTTTTCGGCAAAGTATTCCCTGCAAGCACTGAAATTATCGGTAACAGATAGTTTTGTGATAAGATAATTCATAACGGGTAACAAATAACAAATGTAACTAAGGTGTAGAAAGGTGTCCCAATCCTTTTTGTAGCAATGGATAAGCGTGGACAAACTCATTTATAAAGCAAAGCGCTCCCGAGGACACATGGAAATTATTGTCAAGTTAGTTTTCATAATGCTCATATGATTCGCGTTCGTTACTTTGATAATTTGATATGTGGGTGCATCGGTGCTTGGGTGCTGTCCCTACTTGGACAAGCCTCCAACTTATGATTAACCCCTCCCGCAAGCATCCGCAACTATGAAAGAAGAATTAAGATAAATCTAACCATATCATGAAACATGTGAATCCAAATCAGACCCTTATAAACCAACGCATAAACTAGTGTTTTAGCTTCTGTCACTCTAGTAACCCATCATCTACCTATTACTTCCCAATGCCTTCCCCTACTGCCAAATCATGGTGAAGTGTCATGTAGTCGATGTTCACATAACACCACTAGAGGAAAGACAACATACATCTCATCAAAATATCAAACGAATACCAAATTCACATGATTACTTATAACAGCACTTCTCCCATGTCCTCAGGAACCAACATAACTAATCACAAAGCATATTCATGTTCATAATCAGAGGGGTAGTGAATATCATTATGGATCTGAACATATGATCTTCCACCGGATAAACCAACTAGCATCAACTACAAGGAGTAATGAACACTACTAGCAACCCACAGGTACCAATCTGAGGTTTTGAGACAAAGATCGGATACAGGAGATCAACTAGGGTTTGAGAGGAGATGGTTCTGGTGAAGATGTTGATGGAGATTTACCCCCTCTTGATGAGAGGATCGTTTGTGATGATGATGGCTTTGATTCCCCCTCCTGGAGGGAAGTTTCCCCGGTAGAACAGCTCCGCCGAAGCCCTAGATTGCTTCTGCCCAGGTTCCGCCTCGAGACGGCGGCGCTTCGTCCCGAAAGCTTCCGTATTATTTTTTCCTAGTGAAAACCCTTCATATAGCAGAAGATGGGCACCGGAGACCTGCCAAGGTGCCCACAAGCCCTAGGGGCGCGCCCAGGGGGTAGGGCGCGCCCCCAGGCTTGTGGCCTCCTAGTGGGTTCCCTCTGGCATTTTCTTTGCCCAATACTTTTTATATATTCCAAAATAATTCTCCGTAAATTTTCAGGACTTTTGGAGTTGTGCAGAATACGTCTCTCAGATTTGCTCCTTTCCGGTCCAGAATTCCAGCTACCGGCATTCTCCCTCTTCATGTAAACCTTGCAAAATAAGAGAGAAAAGGCATAAATATTGTACCATAATGTGTAATAACAGCCCATAATGCAATAAATATCAATATAAAAGCATGATGCAAAATGGACGTATCCCTCAAGCTTAGACCTCACTTGTCCTCAAGCGAAAGCCGAAATCGGTAAATATGTCCACACTTTTAGAGATAGAGGTGTTGATAAAATAAAATACGGACGTGAGGGAATCATGATCATCTTTAGAATAGCAACATATATTGTCATATAATTGCTTATGACAAAATAACAATTCGATCACAAGGTAGAGTATGAATGAGAAACTTTATTGAAAACTAACAAACTATGATCTCAGTCATTGAAGCAATTGCAATTTATCATAATATCAAAAAGAGTCAATGTAAGAGCTTTTGTGTAGCAAGTCCACATGCTCAACCATCTCATAGTCTTTCATAATTGCTAACACTCACGTGATACTTATGAGTTCAAAGCCTCAATCGGACACGGAGAAAGATAGGGGCTTATAGTTTCGCCTCCCAACCTTTTACCTCATGGGTAATGTCAACTGTAATACTTTATGATAACTATCGTGGGACAACACGATCGCCTATGGGGCCATCGGCCCCTTTGTGGTTCGGCAAGGGGGAAGGGCATGTTGCACAAAGAGTGGAGTCATAGAACAGCATGACGGCGATGACTCAGACAATCTTTACCCAGGTTCGGGCCGCCATGAGGCATAAAAGCCTACTCCTGCTTTGGTGGATTGATGAGAGGACCGTAGTGGAGATGCAGTGCCCAAGCCCGGCAAGGTCACTTTGGGACGAGGGCAGCTACGCGCGTACTAGTGTACAAGGGTCCAAATGCTTTCCA
The DNA here is from genome assembly GCF_018294505.1 of Triticum aestivum. Taxonomy (NCBI): domain Eukaryota; kingdom Viridiplantae; phylum Streptophyta; class Magnoliopsida; order Poales; family Poaceae; genus Triticum; species Triticum aestivum. The sequence continues at coordinate 315,423,874 of NC_057810.1, forward strand.
AGGTTGCCAGGGGTCACCACTATCGCAAGGTGGCCATTACACACTGATCGGACAACAAACAGTGCTAGCATACCTAACTCTGCAGAAAGGACATGGCGCATTAAATGCACCACTTGGTGTCACATCATGGGAGTAGTCCGGCAAGCCTTGACGTGCTACCTTAGCTGTCTCTCGCCCTGTCTGCCTGACACGCCTCAGGATGAGTGTCATGCAAGGTGGATCTTCTCCTCAAATGGCTGCACGTGCAAGAGGACAACCACTTAATCACTTGGGGGCTCGACTCCGTACTGATAAGTGACTTCAATCGCTGTGCAGTGGAGCGGTGGACCGGTGGCGCCTTGGCAAGGCTGGCATCCTCGGTATCCTCGGCAAGCCTGCCGAGGGAGTCTTGAGACTTTTCTTTAGTGCGGCCTCGACCTGACCCGGCTCACCTGCCCGGCAAGGGAGGTTTTTCTTAGTGATATCTTTCTCCTTTGGCTTGTCTTGGTCTTCTTGATCCGCACTTTGATTCCTCAAAGAGCTATCTCTTCTGCTTGGCCTTGTCTTGGAGACTTGGCGCTGTCGTGGAGGGGAACTGCTGTCTGTGCACAAGTCAGAGGAAACATACACCCCTGTTTGTGTACCCCGACAGAAGCCCATAGGCCTGAGCCATACATGTCACCGGGCACGTTGGGTTAGGCTCCAAATAGTGCACAGACACGTATGGAGGGAACTTTGCGCGTGCAGCGGTTTGTCATGATGACTAGTAGTCCAACTCCCACCCCACGTAATTACCGCAGGTCATGGGGTCGTGGGACTATAGCAGTTAATGTAAAATGTTAACTTTCTGAGAGAAAGTAGCGAAGAGCCACCCTCCCATGCTTGTTTCCCATAAAGAGGAAAAACACACAGGGGCGCAGCTCATTCGCACCCGTTTCTCCATCAATCATCTTCTTCCTCAAGCCACGCATTTGCTCCACGCCCATTCCTGTTCCCAATCGCTTCATCCGATCCCCCATTCGCCCACTGCACAAAAAGATGGAAAAGAAGACTATTGCTGACAAGGGAGGCAGGTCGCTACCGTGAAGACTGTAGCCCTGGAGGGGAACAATAAAAGAGCGGCAAAGTTGGACAAGAAATGGCGGGGAGATGTGGTCTTCTTCCCGTCAAGCTTGGATGAAAGCATCTTGGTTGCTAGGTATGGGTACATGTGGGGGACGGCAGTCCCAAAAGGCCATGGGGGAGAAGAAGATCCGCCGAATTCATATTGGTTTATCTATGCGTACTTCTTATGCGGCCTCTACCCCCATTATTTGATTTATTTGAGGCGATGATGATGATGTATGGTTTTCACCTCCTGGATTTCATGCCGAATGCACTAGCATGTATGGCGATTTTTGCCCACTTGTGCGAGAACTTTGTCTGGGTCACCCCGAATGTAGATCTGTTCTAGCACTTCTTCGTCCCGCGAGTGGAAAGCATGGTTCACAGCTTGGGGAATGTAAGCTCGATCCCTCGGGTGGCGAGGGAAAGTTAGGATTACCTTCCCGGTCAGTAGCACGGCAGATTGGAGGGGTGGCGGGCAGATTGGTGCTGGATCCAGGACGAAGAGGCCCCAGAGTATTGCCAGGTGCAGATGGAAGGCATTGTGCACGGCAACGACTAGAGGGAATTTGGCCTCACTGACGAGACGCTTCGCCCAGCACTAAATAGGATCACCCGTTTGAAGGTTGCCGAGTTAACCATCGAACAAGTGGGAGCCGATTTCCACCGACGATGTTTTGTGCCACTACAAAAGAGGGACAGGTTTGCCTGGCTGTATGGGGATACCGCAGATAGGATGCGACTATACCTGGGCCTGGCCAACAACTTGATGGGTTAAGGACACGGCTGGCTGTACGAACAGCTGTTCGGCAGCCTTGGGCCATTGAAATTACCGGCAAATGTTGTCCCAATGAACATCAATTCCGCCTCGGGACCAGATCCTGAAATGGATGCCAGATTGCAATGCTTTATGGAGTTGTGGGTGATTGGCAGTTATCGGACACTAATGATGGGATCAAGTGGTTCTCTGGCCTGGAAGAAAGGGCTACGAGGGTGGAGACCAACATGTTCAAGCGCACCTCCAAGGCGGAGGCGGCGTTCATGAAGGAGCGGATTGAGGAGGATAAAGCGCTTCGGGCTGCTGGGAAAGCAAGTCCCCGGAAAGGGGATGAGGAAGCCGGAGGTGGGAGGTCTCCCCACGGCAGGAGCGAGGGGCGACCCACAGAAGAGGTTGCTGAGAACGAGCCTGCCAAGGATGAGCTTGCGAAGGGCGAGCCTGGCAGGATCGAGGCTTTATACGTAGCGGGAGCGGAAGCCCAGCAAGGGGACTATGCCGATGAGGCAGAGCAGCCCGAGGAAGAGTGGATTGCTGCTGGTCCCAGGCCCTAGAACCGGTCCTGAAACTCCGTCCTCGCAGGCAGTCCTTCCGGGGAACAGCAGCCCTAGCCCCTAGGCCCACCAAGAAGATGAAGAAGATCGCCTCCAAAGGCGATGGTACGGACGTGGTGTGTCGCCATTCTTCTCGCCTCAACAAGGCTAAGACCCCTCCCGCCAAACAACGAGTGGTCGTGGAAGGTAACTCCAGCTCCCAGTTAGACTCGAGCTCCTCAGATAGCTCATTCTCGTCGGAGCCCCCCTGCACGTCAATAGGGCTTCAAGTTCTCAGGAAGCACCGCCCCGCGACCTTGAAGAGGAGCAGGGCACCTTCACCGCCCATGGAGTTCGCCCTGAGCACCATGCTCATCGATTTAGAGTAAGGAGATCAACTTGTTCTTTTGTTATAGTTTCATGCGCTTGTTGGCTTGCTGGTTTAATCTTGTTTGATGCTTCTAACATGGGAGAGGAGGAGGAGCCCCTCATCCACCGGGTCAAATGGCCCAGGCGTGTGGAGCCACCGGGGTCCCCAAAAGGCACGGGCTTGGCGGGAAGAAGCACAAATGATCCATCAATGAGCCCCCAGCGTGAAGGCACAGAACTAGTTCCTCCCACCAAGAGTGGTTCAGAAGATCCTCCCACCTCCCCAGCCAAAGAAGAGGGGGAGACCACTGAGGGCGAGGCCTTCTAAGAGGGACCCCTTCCATCTGTGGGTCGGGTTGAGGAACCCCTGACGAGGGCTCCCACGGAAGGGTCCACCCAGGTCGACGCCATGGTTACCAAGGAAGGAGGCAGTGCCCATGCCCCGGCAACCGACATTACCGGAGAGAATGACGACCTTCCACGGCAGAAAACTCCCGGTAATTCTCTCTCTTCTTTTGAGTTCCCGACACTTCAATGCTCCCGCCTCCTCATTGTCGCTTGTCTCTTTCATTCGCAGTATCATTGGCCGAGGAGCCTAAGTTATTGGAGAAGGTGGCCAGCATAGGGAAAGATGCTGTAGAGGAGGCCGCCAAGATTGCTGCCACAGAGGGGCAGAACACGCTGTCGGGAGTATCTAGGAGCCCCCGATGGAAACAAAGAAAACATTTGGCAGTGCGCTAGGGTCAGGGGTGATGGTTGAAGTGAAAATCCCCCTCCAAACCATGAGCCCTCTTCTCTCATTTGGCACCTTTGCCGGGACCCCGCGTCTAGTTTCAAGTCAATTGGCGCTAGTGCTTGCCCAACCTAGTCTTGGAGCCCCAAGTTCTTCAGCGGTAGTGAGTGTAGAGCTCAGTGAAGAGATTCGGCGCATCATGGCACCCTTGTCCCAGCACCTTGGAGAAACCGACGATTCTGTTGATGCAGTCATGGATCTATCCTTCCTGGAGACCATGGCAGCGGGCATCAAGAAAATGCAAAATTGGTACGACCAGAAATTGCAGGCACTCAAGGAGCAATGCAATTCTGCCAATAGCGTGGAACAGAAGCTGAGGGACAAGGGTAGCAAGTTGCGCGAGTGGCATGGCAAGTAGTTCCAAGTCCTTCTGCAGTAATAGGAAATGATATCCACAGCGAAGGAGGATGTTGTTTCCCGGGAGGTCTGCATGGCGGAGCGCATAGTGATGTCTACTACACAACCTTTTTCTTGTAGACGTTGTTGGGCCTGCAAGTGCACAAGTTTGTAGGATAGTAGCAAATTTCCCTCAAGTGGATGACCTAAGGTTTATCAATCTGTAGGAGGTGTACGATGAAGATGGTCTCTCTCAAACAACCCTGCAACCAAATAACAAAGAGTCTCTTGTGTCCCCAACACACCCAATACAATGGTAAATTGTATAGGTGCACTAGTTCGGCGAAGAGATGGTGATACAAGTGCAATATGGATGGTAGATAAAGGTATTTGTAATCTGAAATAATAAAAACAGCAAGGTAACTAATGATAAAAGTGAGCGTAAACGGTATTGCAATGATAGGAAACAAGGCCTAGGGTTCATACTTTCACTAGTGCAAGTTCTCTCAACAATAATAACATAGATAGACCATATAACAAGCCCTCAACATGCAACAAAGAGTCACTCCAAAGCCACTAATAGCGGAGAACAAACGTAGAGATTATGGTAGGGTACGAAACCACCTCCAAGTTATTCTTTCGAATCGATCTATAAAAGAGTTCGTACTAGAATAACACCTTAAGACACAAATCAACCAAAACCCTAATGTCACCTAGATACTCCATTGTCACCTCAAGTATCCGTGGGCATGATTATACGATATGCATCACACAATCTCAGATTCATCCAACCAACATAAAAGTACTTCAAAGAGTGCCCCAAAGTTTCTACCGGAGAGTCAAAAACGTGTGCCAACCCCTATGCATAGGTTCCCAATGTCACGAAACCCGCAAGTTGATCACCAAAACATACATCAACTGGCACATGATATCCCATTGTCACCACAGATAATCACGGCAAGACATACATTAAGTGTTCTCATAAAAGACTCAATCCGATAAGATAACTTCAAAGGGGAAACTCAATTCATCAGAAGAGAGTAGAGGGGGAGAAACATCATAAGATCCAACTACGATAGCAAAGCTCGGGATACATCAAGATTGTGTCGTAGAGGAACACGAGAGAGGGGGGGCGCCCTAGGGGGGTGGGCGCGCCCCCCACCCTCGTGAGAACCTCCCGTATCTTCTGACCGGGGGTCCAAGTTCATCAGGTGGGTTTCCTTCCAAAAATAACTTCTCCAGTTGATTTCGTTCCGTTTTGACTCCGTCTGATATTCCTTTTCCTCGAAACACTGAAATAGGCATAAAATAGCAAATCTGGGCTGGGCCTCCGGTTAATAGGTTAGTCCCAAAAGTAATATAAAAGTGGAAAATAAAGCCCAATATAGTCCAAAACAGTAGATAAAGTAGCACGGAGCAATCAAAAATTATAGATACGTTGGAGACGTATCAGGCATCCCCAAGCTTAATTCCTGCTCGTCCTCGAGTAGGTAAATGATAAAAAAAGAATTTTTGATGCGGAGTGATACTTTGGCATAATTTCAATGTAAATCTTCTTAATTGTGATAGGAATATTCAGATCCGAAAGATTCAAGACAAAAGTTCATATTAACACAAAAATAATAATACTTCAAGCATACTAATCAAAGCAATCATGTCTTCTCAAAATAACATGGCCAAAGAAAGTTCATCCCTACAATTTCATATGGTTAGGCTATGCTTCATTTTCGTCACACAAAGATGTTCCCAACTTCTATACCCCCGATGACAAGCCAAGCAATTGTTTCATACTTAAATAATCTCAAACTTTTTCAACCTTCACGCAATACATGAACATGAGCCATGGATATAGCACTATGGGTGGAATAGAATATGATGATGGGAATTGTGTGGAGAAGACAAGAAAGGAGAAAATCTCACGTTGATGAGGATAATCAACAGGCTATGGATATGCCCATTAATTGATGTCAACATGAGGAGTACGGATTGCATGCAACGGATGCACTAGAGCTATGAATGCTCAACAAAAGAAAACTAGTGGGTGTGCATCCAACTCGCTTTCTCATGAAGACCTAGGGCATTTGAGGAAGCCCATCGTAGGAATATACGAACCAAGTTCTATAATGAAAAATCCCCACCAGTATAAAAAGACAACCGATGAGACTCACTACATGGAGAACAAGGTGCTACTTTGAAGCACAATATATGAGACTCACTACATGAAGAACAAGGTGCTACTTTGAAGCACAAGTGTGGAAAAAGAGATAGTAGTATTGCCCTTTTTATTTATTTTCTTTTTTTGGGCCTTTCTTTTTTTGGCCTTTCTCTCTCTTTTTTGGGCCTTTATTTTTTTTTCTTTTGGCCTTTCTCTCTCTCTCTCTCTCTTTTTTGGGCAATGCTCTAATAATGATGATCATCACACTTCTATTGATTACAACATAAGGATTACAACTCGAAACTTAGAACAAGATATGACTCTATATGAATGCCTCTGGTGGTGTACCGGGATGGTGCAATGAATCAAGAGTGACATGTATGAAAAATAATGCATGGTGGCTTTGCCACAAATACGATGTCAACTACATGATCATGCAATGGCAATATGACAAAAGTAATGTATGTCATGATGATGATGATGGAAGTTGCATGGCAATATATCTCGTAATGGCTATGGAAATGCCATGATAGGTAGGTATGGTGGCTGTTTTGACGAAGATATAGGGAGGTTTATGTGTGATAGAGCATATCGTATCACGGGGTTTGGATGCACCGGCGAAGTTTGCACCAACTCTCAAAGTGAGAAAGGGCAATGCACAGTACCGAAGAGGCTAGCAAAGGCGGAAAGGTGAGAGTGCGTATAATCCATGGACTCAACATTAATCAAAAGAAATCATATACTTATTGCAAAAATTTAGAAGTCATCAAAAATCAAGTACTACGCGCATGCTCCTAGGGGGATAGATTGGTAGGAAAAGACCATCGCTCATCCCCGACCGCCACTCATAAGGATGCACAAGCCAGGTACACTTCATGTTTCAAATTTGTTACACAACTTTAAACATACGTGCATGCTACGGGACTTGCAAACTTCAATACAAGCATTTCTCAAATTCACAATTACTCAACTAGCACGACTTTGATATTATCACCTCCATATCTCAAAACAATTATCAAGCATCAAACTTATATTAGTATTCAACTCACTCAAAAGAAAGTTTCACATATCTTGAATACCAAGTATATTAATATTAAGCAAATTACCATGCTATTAATGACTCTCAAAATAATCTAAGTGAAGCATGAGAGTTCATCTATTTCTTCAAAATAAAACTACCACCATGCTCTAAAAGGTATAAGTGATGCACTAGAGCAAATGACAAACTACTCCGAAAGATATAAGTGAAGGTCAATGAGTAGCTAAATAATTATGCAACTATACGAAGACTCTCTCTCATTTAATAATTTCAGATCTTGATACTTTATTCAAACAGCAAGCAAAGCTAAAGAGAACTACAATGCAATGATAGCACATCTCAAGTGAAGAAGCAAAAACTTAGGTTCAACCGATACTAACAGATAGTTGTTGAAGGAGAAAGGTGGGATGCCTACCGGGGCATCCCCAAGCTTAGATGCTTGAGACTTCTTGAAATATTATCTTGGGGTGCCTTGGGCATCCCCAAGCTTGAGCTTTTGTGTCTCCTTAATTCCTCTCATATCATGGTTTCTCTTTTTATCAAAAGCTTCATTCACAACAAACTCAACAAGAACTCGTGAGATAGGTTAGTATAAACCAATGCAAAACCTCAACATTGCATACTAAATACATCTGCCTATTTAATACTCCTATCCTCAAATAGAATCATTAAACAAGCAAACATATGCAAACAACGCAAACATAACAGCAATCTGCCAGAACAGTACAGTCTGTAAAGAATGCAAGACTATCAATACTTCCCTGACTCCAAAAATTATGAACTAAAATTCCCACTGTAATAAATTTATCAGAGCTCAATATGCAAAAATATTCAACATTATACCACTCTCTTACTTTTCTAGGGGATTTTTGCAACAGCGGTAAACTTTCTGTTTTTCAAACAGCAACATGTATACTAGCAAAATAAGCATGGCAAAGGCTATCCTTGACTTCTTTATTGGAACTAAATATGCAAAACATTATTCTAAATGACAGCAACCAAATACTAACAAAATAAAATGATGCTCCTGTGAGAAGAATTGGGAAGCGTAGAACGCAAAACACATATCATGTGGTGAATAAAAATATAGCTCCAAGTAAAGTTACCGATGAACGAAGACGAAAGAGGGGATGCCATCCGGGGCATCCCCAAGCTTAGGCTTTTGGCTATTCTTGAATATTACCTTGGGGTGCCGTGGGCATCCCCAAGCTTTGGCTCTTGCCACTCCTTATTCCATAATCCATCGAATCTCTACCCAAAACTTGAAAACTCCACAACAAAAAACTCAACAGAAAACTCGTAAGCTCCGTTAGTATAAGAAAATAAAACCACCACTTAGGTAACGTAATGAAATCATTATAAATTCATATAGGTGTAATATCTACTGTATTCCGACTTATCTATGGTTCATATCCTCCGATACTACTCATAGATTCATCAAAATAAGCAAACAACACATAGAAAACAGAATCTGTCAAAAACGGAACAATTTGTAGTAATCTGTATCAAACGTATACTTCTGGAACTCCAAAAATCCTACCAAATTAAAAAGTCCTAAGAAATTCGTGTACCAATCCAGAGCAAAAAGAATCAGATCAGAAGCACGTTTCTGTGAATTAGAAAACCTAATATACTGGGTGCAAAAGTTTCTGATTTTCAGCAAGATCAACACAACTATCACCGTAAGCTATCCTAAAGGTCTTACTTGGCACTTTATTGAAACAAAAGCTGTAAAACATGATTACTACAGTAGCATAATCATGTGAACACACAAAAACAGTAAGGATAAGTATTGGGTTGTCTCCCCAACAAGCGCTTTTCTTTAATGCCTTTCTAGCTAGGCATGATGATGACAATGATGCTCACATAAAAGATCAGAATTGAAACATAACGGGAGCATCATTAAGCATATGACTAGCACTTTTAAGTCTAACCCACTTCCTATGCATAGGGATTTTGTGAGCAAACAACTTATGGGAACAATAATCAACAAGCATAGGAAGGTAAAACAAGCATAGCTTCAAGATTTTAAGCACATAGAGAGGAAACTTGATATTATTGCAATTCCTACAAGCATATGTTCCTCCCTCATAATAATTTTTAGTAGCATCATGAATGAATTCAACAATATAACCAGCACCTAAAGCATTCTTTTCATGATCTACAAGCATAGAAAATTTACTACTCTCCACATAAGCAAAATTCTTCTCATGAATAGTAATGGGAGCAAACTCAACAAAATAACTATCATGTGATTGAATATTAAGATCAAGATGACAAGTTTCATGGTTATCATTATTATTTAAGGCATACGTGTCATCACAATAATCATCATAGATAGGAGGCACGCTTTCATCATGGTAAATTTGCTCACCAAAGCTTGGGGGACAAAAAATATCATCTTCATCAAACATAGCTTCCCCAAGCTTGTGGCTTTGCATATCATTAGCATCATGGATATTCAAGGAATTCATACTAACAACATTGCAATCATGCTCATCATATAAATATTTAGTGCCAAACATTTCATAGCATTCTTCTTCTAACACTTTGGCACAATTTTCCTTTCCATCATACTCACGAAAGATATTAAAAAGATGAAGCGTATGAGACAAACTCAACTCCATTTTTTTAGTTTTCTTTTATAAGCTAGACTAGTGCTAAAATAAGAAACAAAAATATTTGATTGCAAGATCTAAAGATATACCTTCAAGCACTCACCTCCCCGGCAACGGCGCCAGAAAAGAGCTTGATGTCTACTACACAACCTTCTTCTTGTAGATGTTGTTGGGCCTGCAAGTGCACAGGTTTGTAGGACAGTAGCAAATTTCCCTCAAGTGGATGACCTAAGGTTTATCAATTCGTAGGAGGCGTAGGATGAAGATGGTCTCTCTCAAACAACCCTGCAACCAAATAGCAAAGAGTCTCTTGTGTCCCCAACACACCCAATACAATGGTAAATTGTATAGGTGCACTAGTTCGGCGAAGAGATGGTGATACAAGTGCAATATGGATGGTAGATAAAGGTATTTGTAATCTGAAATAATAAAAACAGCAAGGTAACTAATGATAAAAGTGAGCGTAAACGGTATTGCAATGATAGGAAACAAGGCCTAGGGTTCATACTTAAACTAGTGCAAGTTCTCTCAACAATAATAACATAGATAGGTCATATAACAAGCCCGCAACATGCAATAAAGAGTCACTCCAAAGCCACTAATAGGGGAGAACAAACGTAGAGATTATGGTAGGGTACGAAACCACCTCAAAGTTATTCTTTCGGATCGATCTATAAAAGAGTTCGTACTAGAATAACACCTTAAGACACAAATCAACCAAAACCCTAATGTCACCTAGATACTCCATTGTCACCTCAAGTATCCGTGGGCATGATTATTTGATATGCATCACACAATCTCAGATTCATCCAACCAACATAAAAGTACTTCAAAGAGTGCCCCAAAGTTTCTACCAGAGAGTCAAAAACGTGTGCCAACCCCTATGCATAGGTTCCCAATGTCACGAAACCCGCAAGTTGATCACCAAAACATACATCAAGTGGCACATGATATCCCATTGTCACCACAGATAATCACGGCAAGACATACATCAAGTGTTCTGATAAAAGACTCAATCCGATAAGATAACTTCAAAGGGGAAACTCAATTCATCACAAGAGAGTAGAGGGGGAGAAACATCATAAGATCCAACTACAATAGCAAAGCTCGGGATACATCAAGATCGTGTCGTAGAGGAACACGAGAGAGAACACGAGAGAGAGATCAAACACATAGCTACTGGTACATACCCTCAGCCCCGAGGGTGAACTACTCCCTCCTTGTCATGGATAGCACCGGGATGATGAAGATGGCCATCGGTGATGGGATCCCCCTCCGGCAGGGCGCCGGAACAGGCTCCCGAGAGGTTTTTGGTGGCTACAGAGGCTTGCGGCGGCGGAACTCCCGATCTATCTTTTGTTCTGGAAGTTTTAGGGTACGTAGGTATATATGGGTGCAAGGGGTACGTCGGTGGAGCTACGGGGGCCCCACGAGGCAGGGGGGCACACGCTAGGGGGGTGGGCGCGCCCCCACCCTCGTGAGAACCTCCCGTATCTTCTGACGGGGGGTCCAAATCCATCAGGTGGGTTTCCTTCCAAAAATAACTTCTCCAGTTGATTTCATTCCATTTTGACTCCGTCTGATATTCCTTTTCCTCGAAACACTGAAATAGGCATAAAACAACAAATCTGGGTTGGGCCTCCGGTTAATAGGTTAGTCCCAAAAATAATATAAAAGTGGATAATAAAGCCCAATATTGCCTAAAACAGTAGATAATATAGCATGGAGCAATCAAAAATTATAGATACGTTGGAGACGTATCACATAGGACTCTTGGACTCCAAGGGCAAGGTCATTGAAAGGATCGAGAAGAGGTGTCTAGAGGGGGGTGATTAGACACTAAGTACCAAAAGTTGCAGTTTTTAACTTCTTTAAGTTTAAGTGGAGTTTAGGCACAAGTTTAACTCACACAATACATAACAAGCAAGCATGCTAAGAGTATATGAGCAGCGGAAAGTAAAGCTTGCAACTTGCGAGAATGTAAAGGGATAGGATTGGAGGATTCAAACGCAATTGGAGACATGGATGTTTTTGTCGTGGTTCCGATAGGTGGTGCTATCATACATCCACGTTAATGGAGACTTCAACCCACGAAGGGTAACGGTTGCGCGAGTCCACGGAGGGCTCCACCCATGAAGGGTCCACGAAGAAGTAACCTTGTCTATCCCACCATGGCCGTCGCCCACGAAGGACTTGCCTCACTAGCGGTAGATCTTCACGAAGTAGGCGATCTCCTTTCCCTTACAAACTCCTTGGTTCAACTCCACAGTCTTGTCGGAGGCTCCCAAGTGACACCTAGCCAATCTAGGAGACACCACTCTCCAAGAAGTAACAAATGGTGTGTTGATGATGAACTCCTTGCTCTTGTGATTCAAATGATAGTCTCCCCAACACTCAACTCTCTCTCACAGGATTTGGATTTGGTGGAAAGAAGATTTGAGTGGAAAGCAACTTGGGGAAGGCTAGAGATCAAGATTCATATGGTAGGAATGGAATATCTTGGCCTCAACACAAGTGTAGGTGGTTCTCTCTCAGAAAATGTATGCTGGAACTGTATGTTCATTCTGATGGCTCTCTCCATGAATGAAGAGTGGGTGGAGGGGTATATATAGCCTCCACACAAAATCTAACTGTTACACACAACTTTCCAAACTCGGTGGGACCAAATTGAGAAATTCGGTTGGACCGATTCAACAAATCTAGTGACCGTTAGGATTTTCGGTGGGACCGACATGCAACTCGGTAGGACCGATATGGTTAGGGTTAGGGCATAACTAATATCGGTGAGACCGATTACACAAACTCGGTGGGACCAATTTTGGTAATAAGCTAACCAGAGAGTTGGTCAGGCAAACTCGGTTTGACCGATTACCCAAACTCGGTGGGACCAATTTTGGTAATAAGCTAACCAGAGAGTTTGCATTGTAATCTCAGGAGTACCGATTACTCAAACTTGGTGAGACCGATTTTGGTAATGGACATACACAGAGAGATTACAATCCCATCTCGGTGAGACCGAGATCCCTATCGGTGAAACCGATTTGCCTAGGGTTTTTGGCAGTGGCTAAGACATCTGAACTCGGTGGCGCCGGATAGAAAGAATCGGTAGGGCCGAGTTAGACTTTTGGTTTAGGACATATGTGGACGTGAGAAAGTAGTTGAGGGCTTTGGAGCATATAACTAGGCATTTTGAGCAAGCAAGCCATTAAGCAACACCTCATCCCCTCTTGATAGTATTAGCTTTTCCTATAGACTCATTGTGATCTTGGATCACTTAAAGTAGAAAATGTAGAGTCTTGATCTTGGAGCTTGAGCCAATCCTTTGTCCTTAGCATCTTGAAGGGGTTCCACATCCCTTTGTCCATGCCACTTCATTTGTTGAACTTGTCTGAAACATACTAGGTAAAAGTGTTAGTCCAACAAGAGATATGTTGACATTAATTACCAAAATCACCCAGGGAGCACTTGTGCTTTCAATCTCCCCCTTTTTGGTAATTGATGACAACATACATCAAAGCTTTAGATAAAGATATAGAGAATAGCAAGTAAAGCTTTGGAAAGACATGTAACATGCATAGGCTCCCCCTACATGTATGCAATCATGTGAATATGGAATATAGCAGCATGTGAATGTGTAAGCATGATAGAGTAGGAAATGTGTTACATGTAACTTGGCTATTTGCATTAGAGCAAAAGATGTGAATATGGGAAATGTACCTTCATGCAAACAATATGTACATCAGCAAGAATTCCTCATACACATGATTGTGATGCATATACTTACCTTGTGGTCTTGAGTTGGCTTAGGATGGAATGAACCTGTGAAAATAAGGATAGATAACACAGATGCACTTACTAGCCAGACCAAACAGAAAGAAACCTCAAGAGTACCAAGACTGGGATGACATGTAGAGTGAGTACTAAGTACCACATTTGATATATACATGTCCCCAAAGGTAAAGATGTGCAATGAATTTAAAGAATTTCTTTCCCTTAGATGTCTTGCTCCCCCTGAATCTAGCATGGGATACTGGGAGAAGATAGGGAACAGAAAATCAGAGCTCAACGAAACAATTGAACAGAGCTAATGCAAATAAGCACATATTAACATGTCTTTCCCCTCAAGAAGACATGTGGCATCTCTCCTCTTGAACACCAAGCATCTGGGATCCTTGAAGATTACTCTCTCCTTGAGTATTCTCTCCCCCTAGAATATGATTAAGCTTTGATGTGATCTCTCTCTCCCCCTTTGACATCAATTTCCAAGAAGGGCCTTCTGGAATTTGTCGTCAATGGGTTTGGTCTTTGAGTCACAGCACAAATCACTAAGGTAAATGTGATGCTTGTAGAGGACAAGATTCATTGAATGGAGCTAGATCAAAAGTAATGCAGGAAAAAATGGCAAAATGTTTTTCCTATAGTGAAATCAGTGGCACCGAGTGGTATGCTTCGGTTGCACCGAAAGAATTCGGTTAGACCAAAAACAAGAAACCGGTGTGACCGAGTTCATCACAGAGAAAACACTTGTCACCTCAGCTCACTAGACAAGTAAGATCTCACAAGGATTTGCAAGGAATTAACTGAAAGATTTGCAATGAATTTGATGCAGGGAATGCAGAACAAATAGAAAAGAAAAGAAATCTAGATGAGGTTTTTTTTTTGAAAGGGGAAACAAATATGCATGAGGGAAAAAAATATGCATGAGACAAATGCAAGATCACAAAAAGAACACAAGAAAACTTCATCTAGAGATGGTCGGCGACAAAGTCACCTATGTTAGAGTATATTGACTTAGGATTCAAGTGAGATCACTTGATCATAGGTCATACTCATCGTTTAAGCTCAAAATGGGGTTACCATTTTTTGTTGAAGCATCTTGATGTATTCACATCTTGTCGAGTTGCTTTGACTCATGACTTGGAGTAAAGCTTCTCTAAGATGGAATAACATACCTTGGGTGGTGGTGGTGTTTGTGATCATGTAGTTGAACTTGTGTGGGTTGCTTAAGGTTAATGTAGCTCATCAAGTGTTGGGAGCACCACTTGGAATTTGAGTTCATCTACCTACATGGGTTTTTTTGCAAGGAAGAGCACTTGTGTATCCAAAATGACAATCATGAAACTCAACATAGAATTTGTCAAAGGATATGTTTGAATGGTTTCGTGCTTCCTTGTCTTCAACCACCATTATGTAGAGACTTGGTGATGTAGAGATTTCTCAAGATGTGAGTGAGTTGCAATCTCATAGATTTAGATCCATCCAAGTACCTACAAGGGTTAGATAACATGCAAGATGCAAATATATCCAAGACATAAGATAGTCATCATAAGAGAAATATCAAGGATTAGTCATAAGCTCATGTCTTGCATGTATCCAATGGAGTTCCTACTCCAAGTTTGAAGCATCAATGATGTTAAATTCACCTCTTAACCTGCAAAACACTTTCTCATCAAGTGGTTTAGTGAATATATCCGCTAATTGCTTTTCGGTACGAACATGCTTAAGATTAATGTCCCCTTTGGCAACATGATCTCGAATGAAATGATGACCAACTTCAATATGCTTAGTTCGAGAGTGTTGCACGGGATTGTGAGCAATCTTTATAGCACTTTCATTGTCACAAAGTAATGGAACATGTTTCACATATATCCCATAATATTTAAGAGTTTGGGTCATCCAAAGTAATTGAGCACAACATGAACCAGCGGCAATGTATTCCACTTCGGTGGTGGACAAGGATACCAAGTTTTGTTTTTGGAAGACCAAGATACAAGAGATCTACCAAGAAATTGACAAGTACCTGAAGTGGACTTTCTATCAACCTTGTCACCAGCATAGTCTGAGTCGGAGTAGCCAACAAGATCGAAAGAGGCACTCTTAGGATACCAAATGCCAAAATTTGGTGTATGGATTAAGTATCTCACTATCCTTTTCACGACCTTAAGATGACATTCTTTAGGAGCAGCTTGATATCGTGCACACATGCACACACTTAGCATGATATTGGGACGTGAAGCACATAGATATAACAATGAACCGATCATAGAGCGATAAACCTTTTGATCAACCGGTTCACCATCTTTGGTCAAATCAAGATGTCCACTAGTAGGCATGGGTGTAGTCATACCTTTGCATTCTTGCATATTGAACTTCTTGAATAAGTCCTTGGTGTACTTTGTTTGAGAGACAAAGGTACCTTCCTTAGTTTGCTTGATTTGCAAACCAAGAAAGAATTTGAGTTCACTCAACATAGACATCTCAAACTTCTCCGACATTAGCTTTCCAAACTTTTCACTAAAATGAGGGTTAGTAGAACCAAATATAATATCATCAACATAGATTTGGCATACAAATAGTTCTCCATGACCCTTTTAGTAAAAAGAGTAGAATCTATTTTTTCCAATTTCAAAGCCTTTTTCAATAAGGAACTTGGTCAAGCATTTATACCACGCTCTAGGAGCTTGTTTAAGACCATAAAGAGCTTTGTGCAGTTTGTAAACATGATCAGGTTTCTTAGGATTAACAAAGCCGGGAGGTTGTTTAACATAAACTTCCTCCTCTATTTCACCATTTATAAAAAGCACTTTTAATGTCCATTTGGTACAAGGTGATATCATGGTGATTAGCATAGGCAAGTAAGATGTGAATTAACTCAAGTCTAGCAACGGGAGCATAAGTCTCACCATAGTCCATACCTTCGACTTGTGTGTAGCCTTGGGCGGCGAGACGTGCTTTGTTGCGAAGTACTTGTCCATCTTCATCTTGCTTGTTGCGAAACACCCATTTGGTACCGATGATGTTGTGGTTGTTGTCGGGCTTCTCAACCAATGTCCAAACTTGATTTCTATCAAAGTTGTGTAGCTCTTCATGCATAGCGTTTATCCAATCCGGATCTTCCAATGCTTCTTCAACCTTCATAGGTTCAATGCTAGAGATGAATGAATAGTGTTCACCAAAGTTAGCTAAACGAGTTTTAGAGCGAGTGATTCTCTCGGTTTGGATATCTTTGTTGATTTGCTCAATGGGGTGGTCTTTAGCAATTCTTTCTCGAACTCGTGAAAGCTTTTGCTTGGGTCTTGGTTGAACATCTTCTTCATCTTGTTCTTCTTCTTGGCCTTCTTCATTGTTGGCGTTGTCTTTCTCTTGTCGTGGTGGAGAAGGAGGTTGTTGGCGTTCGTCTTGGTGCACTTCCTCGTTTTCTTCATCTTGGTGTGTCCCACTTGTGGATGCTTCCATATCAGCTCTTGGTTCACCTTGTCGTGAGGTAGAAGCTTCCACTTGGACAGACGAAGTACTCTCCTTCACCTCCGTTGGACGAATCTTGCCAATAGACAAGTCTTGAATTGCTTCTGAGGGGTCTTTGTCTCCTACATCAATTGGCAATTGCTCTACTTGCGAGCCGTTAGATTCATCAAACTTCACATCTATCGTTTCTTCAACCTTTCGGGTGAAATTGTTGTAGACACAGTATGTGTGAGATTTTGAGCCATAACCAAGTAGGAAACCTTCATGAGACTTAGGAGCAAATTTAGAATGATGATGCTTATCAAGAATGTAGCACTTTGAGCCAAATACTCGAAAGTATCCAACTTGGGGTTTGTTACTAGTGAGGAGCTCGTATGCCGTATTGCCGAGTAGCTTGTGAAGATACAAGAGATTTGTTGCATGACAATCTGTCTCAACCGCTTCCGCCCAAAAATGCTTCGGCGTCTTGTACTCTTCAAGCATTGTTCTTGCCATTTTGATGAGCGTCCGGTTCTTCCTCTCAACAACTCCATTTTGTTGAGGTGTGTACGTAGCCGAGAACTCGTGTGAAATACCTTCTTTGTCAAGAAAGGTATACACATTTGCGTTCTTGAACTCCGTTCCGTTGTCGCTGCGAACCTTCTTGATCTTCACTTCAAATTGAATTTGGGCCTTCCTAGCAAAGTTTTTGAAGATCTTTTGAACCTGCGATTTATCATCGAGAAAGAACACCCACGTAAATCTTAAAAAATCATGAAATATAACTAGACCAAGAGAATTTCCACCAAGACTTTTGTAAGCGTTGGGACCAAAAAGATCCATGTGAAGTAGCTCGAGTGGCCTCCTTGTGGTCATGATGTTCTTCACGGGATGCCTCCCTCCAACCTGTTTACCTGCTTGACAAGCGCTGCAAAGTCTATCCTTATCAAATATGACATCATTAACGCCAAGGATATGATTTCCTTTAATAAGCTTGTCAAGGTTCCGCATGCCAACATGACCTAATCGTCTATGCCATAGCCAACCTTTAGAAGATTTAGCAATAAAGCAAGTTCTAGGTTGAGCCTTTTTATGAAATTAACAATGTATAGATCACCTCTACATACACCGGAAAGACCGTTTTATGATTATCTCTATGAAACACTTGGCAATCTACTTCAGTAAATAGGACATTGAAGCCGAAATCAGCAAGTCTAGAAACTAAAAGTAAATTGTATCCAAGAGATTCAACGAGCATGACATTTTGTATGGAGCTATCATGTGATATGGCCACCTTACCGAGGCCAACCACCTTACCCTTTGAGTTATCACAAAAGTGACATACTTTTGAGGACCATCGTTTTGAGCAAGCTCACGAAACATATCTTTATCTCCGGTCATGTGATCGGTACATCCACTGTCAAGCACCCATTCCTTTCCTCCTGCCATATATCCCCGAAGATTTGCCATAAGACCAAAGTGTCTCATTGCATCATCAAGATCAAAGTCACTACATCATCCTCATCATAGTATCCATGTTCAACATCGTCATGTGGTGGATCAAATCCTAGAGAGGGTGACGTTAGAGTGAGTTTGACAATGATATTGTTTATGATTTTTTATGGCTTCGGAAATGATATCACTAATAATTCCAACATCTCCTTTGGCACGCATAAGGTTTGTAAGCTCCAATAGACAATCACCAAACATAGGATCACTGGAATTCATCTTACTTAAGGCAATAGACTTATGGAGAATTTCATCTAGATTTTTCAAGGAATAATTTGGAAAATGTTCTTCAAGAAATTTCCATATGGTGTAGGCACACTTAAGAGTAGGCAAACATCCAATCATGTTCCTAGGCAAGCCTCTAGTGATAAGTTCAACAGTTCTAAGATTGCGAATCATGTCAATTAACTCATCAAGGGTAGGATGCATAGGATCAACATGAGGTGCACAAGGGCTAGCAATGTACTTGTTCAAATGATATTGACTGAAAATCACAAGCATCTCATTTTTCCACTCATGAAAGTACTCTCCATCAAGTATAGGCACTCTCTGTCTAAGACTCCCAATTGTAGACTCATCCATCTTCCTCCAATGGTGTTTAAACCAAAGCAATGGAGACCAAAGGTCTGATACCAATTGAAAGGATCGAGAAGAGGTGTCTAGAGGGGGGGTGATTAGACACTAAGTACCAAAAGTTGCAGTTTTTAACTTGTTTAAGTTTAAGTGCAGTTCAGGCACAAGTTTAATACTCACAATACATAACAAGCAAGCATGCAAAGAGTATATGAGCAGCGGCAAGTAAAGCATGCAACTTGCGAGAATGCAAAGGGATGGGATTGGAGGATTCAAATGCAATTGGACACACAGATGTTTTTGTTGTGGTTCCGATAGGTGGTGCTATCGTACATCCGCGTTGATGGAAACTTCAACCCACGAATGGTAACGGTTGCGCGAGTCCACGGAGGGCTCCACCATCGAAGGGTCCACGAAGAATCAACCTTGTCTATCCCACCATGGCCGTCGCCCATGAAGGACTTGCCTCACTAGCGGTAGATCTTCACGAAGTAGGCGATCTCCTTGCCCTTACAAACTCCTTGGTTCAACTACACAGTCTTGTCGAAGGCTCCCAAGTGACACCTAGCCAATCTAGGAGACACCACTCTCCAAGAAGTAACAAATGGTGTGTTGATGATGATCTCCTTGCTCTTGTGCTTTAAATGATAGTCTCCCCAACACTCAACTCTCTCTCACAGGATTTGGATTTGGTGGAAAGAAGATTTGAGTGGAAAGCAACTTGGGGAAGGCTAGAGATCAAGATTCATATGGTAGGAATGGAATATCTTGGCCTCAACACAAGTGTAGGTGGTTCTCTCTCAGAAAATGTATGCTGGAAGTGTAGGTTCATTCTGATGGCTCTCTCCACGAATGAAGAGTGGGTGTAGGGGTATATATAGCCTCCACAAAAAATCTAACCGTTACACACAACTTGCCAAACTCGGTGGGACCGAATTGAGAAACTCGGTTGGACCGATTCAACAAATCTAGTGACCGTTAGGATTTTCGGTGGGACCGACATGCAACTCGGTAGGACCGATATGGTTAGGGTTAGGGCATAACGTAGTCTCGGTGAGACCGATTACACAAACTCGGTGGGACCGATTTTGTTAATAAGCTAACCAGAGAGTTGGTCATGCAAACTCGGTTTGACCGATTACACAAACTCGGTGGGACCGATTTTGGTAATAACCTAACCTAAGAGTTTGCATTATAATCTTGGTAATACCGATTACTCAAACTTAGTGAGACCGATTTTGGTAATGTACATACACAGAGAGATTACAAGCCCATCTCGGTGAGACCGAGATCCCTATCGGTGAGACCGATTTGCCTAGGGTTTGTGGCAGTGGCTAAGACATCTGAACTCGGTGGCGCCGGATAGAAAGAATCGGTAGGGCCGAGTTAGACTTTTGGTTTAGGACATATGTGGATGTGAGAAAGTAGTTGAGGGCTTTGGAGCATATCACTAAGCATTTTGAGCAAGCAAGCTATTAAGCAACACCTCATCCCCTCTTGATAGTATTGGCTTTTCCTATAGACTCAATGTGATACTGGATCACTTAAAGTATAAAATGTAGAGTCTTGATCTTGGAGCTTGAGACAATCCTTTGTCCTTAGCATCTTGAAGGGGTTCCACATCCTTTAGTCCATGCCACTTCATTTGTTGAACTTGTTTGAAACATACTAGGTAAAAGTGTTAGTCGAACAAGAGATATGTTGACATTAATTACCAAAATCACCGAGGGAGCACTTGTGCTTTCAGTTATCTCCTCCCGGGAAGAGAACCTCGAGGACGCCCTTCGCAGTAAGGACAAGGAACTAGAGGCCCTGGTCCAGGAACGGACCAAGGAGCTGGAGGACAAGCACAAGGTGACCCTTGACGTGCTGTCTACCGATTCTGCTGCTCAGTTGAAGAAGATTGCCGATGACCTTGCCACTGCATCCACTGCCAAAGGCAACCTCGACCAACAGGTGGCCAAACTGAAGGAGGAGCTTTCCAGGAGAACCAAGGAAACTGCGGCTCTCAAGGAGGAAGCGTGGAAGGCACATATCTTTCTGAAGGAGGTGCAAATGCAGCTCTCCTCCAAGAGCCAGGACATTGATACTTCCAATGGCAGCATTATGGACATGAAGGCAAGGATTGGCACTCTGTAAAGCCCGGCCGAGTCCGTCGGTGTTCGTGAGAAGCAGCTGATGAATGACTTTGAGAACATAAGGACCCTCCAAAAGGATTCAAAGGACAAGCTGGCTAACCAATCAGAGCAGGGTGATCTTTGGATCAAGAGCCTGGTCGACATCGCTGAGCGCCTCACTGTCCAAGTTGTAACGAGGGGCATGGAGGGACCATTCTTCTCAGTTGGAAGGCATGAGGTCCCAAGCATCAATCTAGGGGTCTTCTTTAATGAACTGATTGAAAGGCTAAAGTCACGCCAAGAAGGAAGAGCTGCTCGTTTCGCAAGCGAATCCTGGAAGCTTGCCCGCAATGCCCACTTCATGGTCCTGAGCAACATCGCCTACCACCACCGGGACCTCAACCTCGCCAATGGCTTTAGGAAGTTGCCAGTAGGCGTAGATGCTTCTACTGCCGAGGAGAAGGCTGCCCCCTTCGCCGATAAGGTCCTCTCTGTCCCAGGGCTCCATAAGTCCATCAAGCATGGCCCTGAATCATTTGTGTCGTCGTGTTGTCCTGTAACAAAACATTATGCATGTCTTGTGTTAGATCTCGTACCACTTTTATTTGTACTGAACTGATATTTTAATTAATTCTCAAGTGCATGTCATCCCTCTTGCGTTTTATCCATGGATGTCCCTATGGTTAGTTCTCTTTTTGTGCATTCTGGTTGCCCGCCGGTAAAATGCTACCGCGATTGCTATGAGGAGCGGGTCCTTAGCATTCAGCTGGCGAGGACATGTCCCGGCAGGTTTTTCCTTAGGAGTATTTGACGCAGCCGCCTACTTCGTTGAGCAGGCTCGAAACAAAGGGGCGTGCAGAAAAAGACAACAATGTACCATTACACGTAAAGATCTAACCATACGAAAAGCATTGATTGCCCGAGGGAAAAGAAAATGCAAACTCTGGAGAGAAAATCAATCGGACATGTTGACTTAGCTTTCGTCCATGCTTCTCTTCTTTTTCTACAGCAATCTTTCTCCGCGTTTGGATGCCTTGGGAGAATGGCATTCTGTTTGTCGTTTCCAGATCCCCGGCAAGGACCAGAGGGGATCACAAATCTCTTGCGGGCAATGAGAAATGGTGAAAGGTAGGGCCAGTTTCTTTCCCCTTCCCCTTACACTCTTGACGATCTTATGGCGGTCGGCACAAAATACACGCTCACGCGGAAGGCCTCGCTGGAGCATGCCCGCTGGGGCATCAATAAACGGATTCGCACCGGCAATTTACTCCGGATTTTCCCTTAGCAGGGCAAATGTTGGACTGAGTTTCACGCGGGCTCATCGACGTTGATGATGCTAGAACCTAGTGTTGCTCGATCATCGACAAGTGAAGTGGTGGAAAGGGAAACCATGTACCTTATTACGTTGCCCCTTTTTCCAAGCAGGGCTCGCACGGTGACCATGCTGCCTAAACTATTCGGGGTCGTCACGCAATTGGCATCCCTTGCTCTTGCCGCTTCCATAGCCGTGGTGAAGACAGATAACGGGAATTGGACAGGGCGGGCGAAGGAGAGAGGTCGCTTCTTTCCCGAGCTGCTACATCGAATTCTTTCTTGGGCGCCATAGATGATGAAGTCGTCGATGAAGAAAACAATGATGAAGATTGATGCACTGCTTATAACCTCGGGTTCACGCATGCGCTTTCCCCCTACCTGGCACACCAAAGATGTCGTGGCACAACACGACCGCCTATGGGGCCATCGACCCCTTTGTTGTTCGTCAAGGGGGAAGGGCACATTGCACAAAGAGCGGAGGCCATAGAACAGCATGGCTGCGATGACTCAGGCAGTTTTTACCTAGGTTCGGGCCGCCGTGAGGAGTAAAACCCTACTCCTGCTTTGCTGGACTAATGAGAGGACCGTAGTGGAGACTCAGCACCCAAGCCTGACAAGGTCACTTTGGGACGAGGGAAGCTGTGCATGTACGAGTGTACAAGGGTCTGAATCCTTTCTAAGGTTGCCACGGCCCTCCTTTTATAGGTGAAGGGGTCGCCATAATGGCAAAGTGGTCATTACGCACTAATCAGACAGCAAACAGTTCTATCATACGTAACTCTGCAGACATGATAGGGCGCATTAAATGCACCGCTTAGTGTCACATCATTAGAGTAGCCCGTCAAGCCTTGTGCTACCTTAGTTGTCTCTCGCCTTGTCCGCCTGACATGCCTTAGGACGGGTGTCAAGCACGGTGGATCTTCTTCTCAAATGGCTGCCATGTGCCAGACAATAGCCACTTAATCACTTGGGGGCTCGACACCGCAGTGATAAGTGCCTTGAGTTTTTGTGCGGTGGAGCGGTGGCGCCTTGGCGTGGTTGGCGTCCCCGGCAAGCCTGCCGGGGGAGTCTTCAGACTTGTCTTTGGTGCGGCCTCGACCTGACCGGGCTCGCCTACCAGGCAAGGGAGGTTTTTCCTTAGTGATATCTCGCTCCTTTGGTTTGTCTTGGTCTTCTTCATCCACCCTTTGATTCCTCAAAGAGCTATCTCTTCTTCTTGGCCTTGTCTTGGAGACTTAGCACTGCCGTGAAGGGGAACTGTTGCACGTACACAAGTCAGCGGAAACATACACCCCTGTTTTTCTACCCTGAAAATAACCTACATCCGAGTGGGTGTATATATCTGGATCTTTCCCCAACATATAGTGCTTTCCAAAAAGAAAAAGTGTAAAAAGTAAAAGTGAAGTTCACCATGACTCTTGTATAAGGGTAGTGGGTAAAGGTAAAAGATAGGCCCTTTGCAGAAGGAAGCAAAGGTTGTCATGCGCTTTTATGGTTGGATGCACAAAATCTTAATGCAAAAGAAGGTCCCTTTCTATTGCCGCTTGTGATAAAGAACTTTATTATGGAGTTCATCGCTTTTATTTCTTCCATATCACAAGTTCGTATAAAGATTATTTTCATCACACTAAAAGATCATACATATTTAAAGAACATTTTTTATTGCTTGCACCGATGACAACTTACTTGGAGGATCTTATTCAATCCATAGGTTGGTATGGTGGACTCTCACGACAAAATTGGTTTAAGGGATATTAGGATGCACAATTAGTATATCTACTTTGTGCAAAAGATTTGGCAAGAATAGGTGGGAAAGCAAGCTCAAGATGTTGGAGGATCCATGACAATATAACTTCTATTCTGATATAAGAAAACATAACGCATTATGTTGTGTTACTTGTCCAACATCAACGTTTGAGCATGTCATATTTTAATAAGTGCTCACAATAACAAAAGATGTACAAGACAATGTATTTATATGCAAACCTCTCTTTCCTTATTACTTCCTATTAATTGCAACAATGACTAAAACTATGTTTGTCAACTCTCAACAAATTTTATTCATCATACTCTTTATATGTGAAGTCATCACTCTCTATCATCATATAATCTTTTTACTTCTTTTATTCTATTTCTTCCCCTCAAGATCATAGCAAGAAAGCAAAGCCCTTAAATCGAAACTACTCTTTATTATATAACGCATGGGCTCGAGTACATAGATAGATCACAAAGCGAGACTCAAAGACTAAATCATACTAAAACTTTTGTTCTACTAGATCAAGATGTAACCAAAATGATCGAACTACGAAAAACAATAAAGGTAAAGTCGTGAAGGTGATACGATACCGGGGCACCTCCCCCAAGCTTGGCACAAGCCAAGGGGAGTGCCCATACCCATGTGTTTAGATCTCTTTCTTCGGAGGTGGTGATGATGTAGTTGATGGTGTTGAAATCTTGCCCTTCTTCCTCAGCTTATGCTTAAGAATGGAATTTTCCTCCTTCAGGTCATCGATCTCCTGCCCTAGTACTAATATCTTTTTGAATAATTCTTGCTTGTTCTCCTCCAAAATATGAAAAGGGATAAACTTGATTTTAGGTTTCTTTGCATTATCAGGGAGACTTGACATTATGAACTCCATGTGCATGTCCCCAGGTTGGGGTAGAGGGACTTCCTCTTCATCGGAACTTGTCTCTTCCTCGCCCTTCGGTTTGTAGTCTTCTTCTTCCTGACGTCTACTAATATTACCAATTCTTTGACATTCATCACAAGACAAAACAAACTTACGAGCATCCTTGAAGAGAGTAGGCCAATAAAAACCAGATTGTAATACCTTGTGTGCAGTTCTATCTCCAGCATGGTGTCCTCAATAGGCCTCGGAGTGACACTTGCGTAGGATTTGTTCATGTTCATGCTCAGGTACACAATGTCTAATAACACCATCTACTAGTAGTTTTGCAAAAAAAAACATACTAATGGCGCACTGCTCCAGAGTGCGCCATTACTAGTTTAAACTAGTAATGGCGCACGGTGGAAAAGTGCGCCATTAGTAGTTTTGCAAAAAAAGGGAATAAAAATATAATAAAAAACAACATTAGTGGCGCACTTTCCGACAGGTGCGCCATTACTAGTTACAACTAGTAATGGCGCACTTCGTCTGGATGCGCCATTAGTATGTTTGGACAGGCGCACTAGTTCAAAAAAAATTGATACTAATGGCGCACCTTGGGCCAGGTGCGCCATTAGTAGTTTCAACACTAATGGTGTACCAGAAGGTGGTGCACCATTAGTATATACTAATGGCGCACCACCTGTCTGGTGCGCCATTAGTGTCAATCCCATCTATAGCCCTTTTTCTAGTAGTGACTCCTTCTTTATAAAGGTGTGGGTCATCCCAGAAGTAATGTCTAAAATCATAGAAAACTTGTTCTTTTGCTGGTATGTGAAACTAGGTGGTATAAATTTAGCAACAATATAATTAGCATAATTAGCATACGATGGAGCACTACGTGAAGCATTTATGACACCTAATTGTTCATCAGGAAAGCTATCATCAATAGGTAATGGGTCATCAAGAATATTTTCTAACCTAGACAAGTTATCTACTATGGGGTTATCAACACCGTTTCTATCAATTATATGCAAGTCAAATTCCTGTGGCAAGAGAACCCATCTAATAAGTCTAGGTTTAGCATCTTTCTTTTCCATAAGATATTAAATAGCAGCATGATCAGCGTCAACTGTTACTTTGGAATCAACAATATAAGATCTGAACTTATCACAAGCAAAGACAACTGCTAAAAATTATTTTTCAGCGGTAGCTAATTTCTTTGAGCATTATCTAGGGTTTTACTAGCATAATGAATAACATTCAATTTCTTATCAACTCTTTGTCCTAGAACAGCACCAACAGCATAATCACTAGCATCAGCCATAATTTCAAAGGGTAGGTTCCAATCAGGTGGTTGAACAATAGGTGCAGAAATTAAGACTTTCTTAAGTATTTCAAATGCTTCTACACAATCATCATCAAAAACAAATGGAACATCTTTTTGCAAGACATTAGTGAGAGGCCTAGAAATTTTAGAGAAGTCTTTAATAAATCTCCTATAGAAACCAGCACCAAGAAAACTTATACCTTTGATATCTTTAGGACACGACATTTTTTCAATGGCATCAACTTTAGCTCTACGAACTTCAGTACCTCTTTCAGATATTTTATGCCCCAAGACAATACCTTCATTAACCATAAAGTGGCACTTCTCCCAATTCAAGACAACATTAGTTTCTTCGCATCTCTGCAAAACTCAATCAAGGTTGCTTAAGAAATCATCAAAAGAAGTTCCATAAGAAGAAATAATCCATGAAAACCTCAACAATCTTTTCACAAAAGTCAGAGAATATAGCAGTCATACATCTTTGAACGGTAGCAAGTGCATTGCATAAACCAAAAGGCATATGTCTATAAGCAAAGGTACCAAAAGGACTGGTAAACGTAGTATTTTCATGATCATCTTGTGACACAGGTATTTGAGAAAAATCAGAATAATCATCTATAAAGAAAAAGTGTGTATGTTTGGACAATCTTTCTAGCATTTGACCAATAAAAAGTAGAGGATAATGATCTTTCCTAGTAGCTTTGTTCAACTTTCTAAAATCGATAACCATTCTATAGCCTGTGACAATTCTTTGTGGGATCAATTCATTCTTATCATCGGGAATAACAGTAATACCTCCCTTATTAGGGACACAATGAACAAGACTTACCCATCTAGTATCAGCAATAGGATAAATTATACCTGCTTCCATAAGCTTTAATATTTCATTTCTTACCACTTCTTTCATCTTAAGATTTAACTGTCGTTGGTGATCAACAACTGGTTTAGCATCAGGCTCCATATTAATTTATACGGACATAGAGTGGGACTAATGCCCTTAAGATCATCCAGAGTATATCCATTAGCGGCACGATGCTTCTTTAGAGTTTTCAATAATTTCATTTCTTCATGCTCTCAAAGATTAGCACTAATAATAACAGGATATATCCTCTTTTCATCAAGATAAGCATATTTCAGAGTATCAGGAATTTTTTTAAGATCAAACATAGGATCACTCTTGGGTAGTAAAGGACCTCCAAGAGTCTCAATAGGCATATTGTGTTTCAAAACAGGCATTTGTTTAAAGAAAATCTTGTCTAATTCTTTTCTTTCATTCATAAACATATCATTTTCATGGTCTAGCTAATATTGTTCAAAAGGATCAGTAGGAGGCACGGCAATAGAAGCAAGACCAATAATTTCATCTTTACTAGGCAATTCTTTTTCATGGGGGTGTCTAGGAAATTTGGAAATTAAACTCATGGGACACATCCCCGAAACTTACACTAACAATTTCTTTCTCGCAATCTATCTTAGAATTGATAGTGTTCAAGAAAGGTCTACCAAATATAATGGGACGAAAATCATCTTGTGAGGAACCAAGAACAAGAAAACCACTAGGGTATTTTATTTTCCCACACAAGACTTCAACATCTCTAACAATCCCAATTGGTGAGATAGTATCTCTATTAGCAAGCTTAATAGTAACATCAATTTCTTCTATCTCAGCAGGTGCAATATCATTCATAATTTCTTGATATAAAGTAAAAGGAATTGCAATCACACTAGCACCCAAATCACATAAGCCATGAGAAAAATGATCTCCTATTTTAACGGAAACAACAGGCATGCCAACAACAGGTCTATGTTTATCTTTATCATCAGGTTTGGCGATTCTAGCAGCTTCATCACAGAAATAAATAACATGCCCATCAATATCATCACCCAAGAGATCTTTAACCATAGCAATACTAGGTTTAACTTTCATTTTCTCAGGGGGTGTAGGTGTTCTATAATAACTTTTACGAACCACATCTGAAGCTTTAGCATGCTCTCGTATCCTAACAGGAAAAGGTGGTTTCTCAATATAAGCACTAGGAACAACTGCATCAACATTATAAGTAATGGTTTCTTCTTCAGCCTTAATAGGTTCTACTACATTCATTTAAATGGGAGGATGATATTTAAACCACTTCTCCTTAGGGAGATCAACATGAGTAGCAAATGATTAACATAAAGAAGCTACTATTTCAGAGTCAAGTCCATATTTAGTGCTAAATTCACGAAAATCATCGGTATCCATAAAAGATTTAACACAACTAAACTTAAGGTTTATACCCGACTCCTTACCTTTGCCGAGTTCCCAATCCTCAGAGTTGTGTTTAATTCCTTCTAATAAATCCCATTTGAACTTAGTAGTCTTCTTCATAAAAGAACCAGTACAAGAAGTATCGAGCATGGATTGATCAATATGAGAAAGCTGAGCATAAATTTTTTGAATAATAATTTCTCTTGAGAGATCATCAGTGGGGCATGAATATAATATTGATTTAAGCCTCCCCAAGCTTGAGCGATACTTTCTCCTTCACGAGGCCAAAAATTATATATATAATTCCGATCACGAGGAACCAGATGCATAGGATAAAACTTCTGATGAAATTCCAATTTCAATCGGTTGTAATTCCAAGTCCCGATATCATCACATAGCCTATACCATGTCAATGCCTTCTCCTTCTTCTTGACTTCATCCTTGTGCAAACCTGCAAGCTTAAATAATCCACAAACTTCATCCACATAGATTAGACGCATATCGGGATGTAATGTTCCATCTCCTGCATAAGGATTACCTAGCAGTTTCAATATCATACCCGAAGGAATTTCATAATAAATATTTTTCAGTAGGTTCAGTAGGTTGAGGAGAAACTTCTTGCTCTACCGATTGAGGTGAAGATACCCCGTACAAGCCCCTCAAAGGATGATTCTCCATAGTAACAAGTGACAGTAAATTTCAGCACGTAATATTAATTTTTCCTTACCAAATTCCACTCACCAAAGGCGCTTCACTCCCCGGCAATGGCGCCAGAAAAGAGTCTTGATGACCCACAAGTATAGGGGATCTATCGTATTCCTTTCGATAAGTAAGAGTGTCGAACCCAACGAGGAGCAAAATGAAATGACAAGCGGCTCTCAGCAAGGTATTCTCCCCAAGCACTGAAATTATCGGTAATAGATAGTTCTGTGATAAGATAATTCGTAATGGGTAACAAGTAACAAATGTAATTAAGGTGCAGCAAGGTGGCCCAATCCTTTTTGTAGCCAAGGATAAGCCTGTACGAACTCTTATATAAATCAAAGCGCTCCCGAGGACACATGGGAATTATTTTCAAGTTAGTTTTCATCATGCTCATATGATTGGCGTTTGTTGCTTTGATAATTTGATATGTGGGTGGACCAGTGCTTGGGTGATGTCCTTATTTGGACAAGCCTTCCACTTATGATTAACCCCTCTTGCAATCATCCGCAACTTCAAAAGAAGAATTAAGATAAATCTAACCATAGCATGAAACATGTGGATCCAAATCAGCCCCTTACGAAGCAACACATAAACTAGGGTTTAAGCTTCTGTTACTCTAGCAACCCATCATCTACTTATTACTTCCCAATGCCTACCCTAGGCCCAAATCATGGTGAAGTGTCATGTAGTCGATGTTCACATAACATCACTAGAGGAAAGACAACATACATCTCATCAAAATATCGAATGAATACCAAATTCACATGATTACTTATAACAAGACTTCTCCCATGTCCTCAAGAACAAACGTAACTACTCACAAAGCATATTCATGTTCATAATCAGAGGTGTACTGAATATCATTAAGGATCTGAACATATGTCTTCCACCGGATAAACCAACTAGCATCAACTACAAGGAGTAATCAACACTACTAGCAAACCACATGTACCAATCAGAGGTTTTGTGACAAAGATCGGATACAAGAGATGAACTAGGGTTTGAGAGAACATGGTTCTGGTGAATATGTTGATGGAGATTGAACCCCTCTTGATGGGAGGATCGTTGGTGCTGACGATGGCTTTGATTTTCCCCTCCCAGAGGGAAGTTTCCCCGGCAGAATAGCTCCGCCGGAGCCCTAGATTACTTCTGCCCAAGTTCTACCTCGATACGGCGGTGCTTCATCCGGAAAGCTTCCTTATTATTTTTTCCAGGTCAAAACTATCGGCGTCCTAGATTCGGGGGTATCCAGCCCTGCCTTCCTGCGGCCCACCACGCGGCTCCATCGATGGCCTGGTACGACCCAGCTTCAACACCAACACCACAAGACCCTCGCGAGGGGCCAAGCCTCGCGAGGGGGACAACGCCAAGACACCCAAAGGAATTGGCCTCCTCAGGAGGGCTCCAGAGGGGCGGAGAGTTCTATGCAGGTTACCTCATGAGGCTCAGCTGACGTTCAAGGCCAGGAGGTCGCCAGGCGGGCGTAGAGCGCAGGTTTCCTCTTTGGTGCAAAGGGGGCAAGCCTTAGGCGCAGAGGCCCGAGGAATCAGCCAAAGGTTTCCATTCTGGTGCAACAAGACCAAGACCGCCAGGACGGCAGGACGGAGGTCATCGACGAGCCCCTCGCAGCGTCATGACCAGAGGCTTTTCGCAGTCGAAGACTACTTTTGTCAGGATAGACTGTACTACTTGTCCCCTTCCAAATCCGGCTGTTGTGGAATCCCTTCCCGCTCATATTTGGGAAGAGGACCAAGGCCACTATAAATTGGACTGGCCACCACCATAGGAGGGGGACAAAAGGAGAGACGAGATCAGAACAAGTAGGGCTAGCATACACCACACTAGCTCAAGAACACCTCACCTCCCGAGGCTTGTTCATCTATTGTACCAGTTCATCCGCAGCCCTTCGAGGCAATCCACCACACCACACTGGATTAGGGTATTACACCACAACGGTGGCCCAAACCAGTATAAATCTCTGTGTCTTTGTGTCCCTTTGAGCTCGACGCGCTAGGCTTAGGAGGATCGCGAATACGCAGGCTCGGCAGGTTGAGATCTCCGCACGCACCCTAGAGTTCGAACCTCTCAAGGGTTTGCGGATCCCTAAATCCGACATTTGGCGCGCCAGGTAGGGGTGCGTCAGATCCTCTCTTCCGTTGTTCGATCCACCACCGCTCCAACACCTCCATGGCCGACGCACGCCGGGCTCGCGCCGAGAGTCGGGTTGCTGTTGCCGCCCATGTCGCTTACACGGCTCCCGTGGGTGACGCTGTGCCCGCTGCGCTCCTTCTCCGGTGGCCAACGCCGCCACGGCCCCTGCCGGCCACGAGCAGCAAGATTCGTCGCTGCACCCGTTGGTGCGCCATGACGGCCGCACCGCTACTCTGTCACTGACACCAGCAGCTTCATCATCCCATGCACGTCACGGCCAGGTGGACGCGCAGGCCGCTCTGCTCACAGCGCGGGAGCTTCTTCGCTACCGCCCGGTGGGAGATCTCTACGAGGAGTGGCTTGAGCGGATCGGCGAGCTCATCAGCGTCGTGCACGGGGGCTTCGACGGGCCGGCTCACTCACTGCCTCAGCAACCACCTGCAGTGGGCGACGTGGCGCACGGGCTCCACCACCACCTCCAGCCCGGAGTGCCATCATCGATCCAAGGCGTCTGGCTCCACGGCGCGACCCGCAACACCCAGCGCCAGCTCGGGATGACGTGAGTGCAGCGTCCCCAAGGAGAAGCGCGCGTGCTTCCAGCGTCCCAGCACCAGGCTCGTGTGACGCCGCAGGAGGTAGCGGTGCGTGTGCACCAGGATCATGTTCCACCCCCTCGATGACCTCCGGTGGCCACGGCAGGATGCCGCACGTTCACTCTGGAGCTCCACAACATCGTCTGGCCAAGTAAGTTCAGGCCTGACCTGCCTCCATGCGCCGAATTCTTGCAACTCTATGAGCTGATCATCGAGGCGGCCAACGGCGACCAGAAGATCATGGCAAACTGGTTCCCAATGGACCTCAAGGATGGCGCACGTTCTTGGCTCTTGAACCTGA
Organism: Triticum aestivum; assembly: GCF_018294505.1. NCBI lineage: Eukaryota > Viridiplantae > Streptophyta > Magnoliopsida > Poales > Poaceae > Triticum > Triticum aestivum. Next base: position 315,456,246 of record NC_057810.1, read on the forward strand.
CCGAGGGGTCGGTTTCTTCCTGGGAGGAGACGCGCAGCCGCTTCATCGCCAACTTCCAGGGCACTCGTGACCGCCCGCCGGCCGCGGGTGACCTGTGCTGTATCAAGTAGCAACCCGGAGAGACCCTGCAGAAGTATATCCAGCTCTTCAACAACGTTTGCCTCAAGATTCCCAAGGTGTCGGACGAGGCCATCATCTCCGTGTTCACCCATGGCGTCCGTGATGTCAAGATGAAGGAGGAGCTCGCCATCCACGAGGATCTCTGCACCGCTCTGGAGATGTTCAACATGGCGAATAAGTTTGCGAGGGCTAAGGAGGGACGCCTCTCCCTCGTCGAGCTCCCCTATGCTGATCCAGAAGACAAGAAGACCAAGACCAAGGACGTGAAGCGCAAGGGGCCAGCCGTGCTTGCGGCTGAACCAGAGATGAAGCGCGTCTGCGACCACTCCAAGTCATCCAAGGGCAATCGGCCATTCTGTGCCTTCCACAATGTTTACAGCCACAACACCAGCGACTGTTAGGAGCTCAGAGCTCTCCGCGACGGGCGCCTCGGTCGACTCCCCGAGCGCAATGATCAAGGCTATGGTCGCGGAGGTGGCTTCGGTGGAGGACGCTGCGATGGATGGGACCGACGTCAGGAGTGGTGCGACCAGCCTCGTGAGGACAGCTGGGAGGACCAGCCTCGCGAGGGAAACTGGAGGGAGTAGCCTCGTGAGGACCGACCTCAGGGCAATGCAGCCTTGCCTCCTCTACCTCCACCGCCAAGGAGGAATGAAGACCAGCACCAGGACGAGGGGGCTGGGGGCTTCCAGGAGCCTTGGTCCATTGCCTGCATCTTGGGCGGCTCACAGGCCCCGGCTTCCCACGACATCTTCAAGCAGTTTGCGCGTGAGGTGAATGCAGTGCTCCCCAAGCCTGAAGCAATTCTCCCTCTCAAGTGGTCCAAGTGCGCCATCACCATTGACTCCTCGGACCGGCTCAAGTGTGCAGCCACCGCTGGCGCGCTCCCCATGCTCTGCTCCCTCGTCATCGACAACATGGTCATCACCAAGACTCTCATGGATGGCGGAGCGGGGCTCAATGTTCTGTCTGTTTAGACGTTCGACAGGCTCCAGGTGCCATACTACCAGCTTCACCCCACCAAGCCATTCTCAGGAGTGACCGACGGATCGACACACCCGATCGGGCAGGTCCGCCTCCCTGTCACCTTCGGCGAGTGCAATAACTACCACACTAAGCTCATTGACTTCGACGTCGCCGAGATCTGCCTTCCCTACAACGCCATCCTAAGGTACCCAGCACTGGCCAAGTTCATGGCGGCCACGCACCACGGCTACAACATCCTCAAGATGCCAGGAAGCGACAGCGTCATCACGATCGCCTGTCAGGAGAACGATGGGGTGTGCTCCCTCGAGCGCGCCTTCCAGGCTGCAGCAGTTGAGAACCCCGAAGACGAAGACGGCGCCCTCCCTCCTGAGGTCGCCCCCAAGACGAAGAAGCTGCAGCTAGGACAAGGGTCTCGTGAGGAAGCGTCACTCGAGGACGCAGCGCTGAGCCTTGTGTCTCCGGACGCGGCACCTTCACCCATCGCATAGGAAGGTGCACCCGGCGCTCCTCTCAGGCTGGGCTCAGGGGCTCTCCTTTGGAGGGCCTCAGATCTAGCCAATGTCACAAGAGTGGCGCTCGGGCACCGTGTGGAGGCGCTCTCAGAGCACGCTTCCCAGGAGAAGGCAGCAGGCGTTCAGGAGTTCATCAGCAAGGCAATCGAGGAGATTCAGGAAGGAGGGGTTCTGCAAGGCGATCGTCGCCTGCCACGTGGTGGAGCTCACTACACTAGCGAGGGTAAGGAGTTCCGCGCCTGCATCGACATCCGCGAGCTCAACAGGGCCGTGTCTCAGCAACTCATGTGGCCATCTCGTGTCGGCCGATGCGAGGGTATGCCTCACAACTACATCTGCATGCCTTTTGGCCTGGCGAGCGCGGCTGAGGCGTTCCAGCACTGCATGAGGGACGCTTGGACAGCCTGCAAGACCAGGCACCAGGCGGTCCTGGCGGAGATGGAGGAGCATCTTCAGGAACCTCTTGGTACCACTGAGTCTCCCAAGGCTCGGCAACATAGCGGCTCATGAGGAGCAGCTTCAGTGGCACGCGTTTTTTGGCTACTTCAACACCTCTTCAGCGACGGTACCAGGTGACATCTCTCTAGTTCGTTTAGTTTGGGGGCGCCCCCTCGGGCTGCATCATCCCCAGGCCGTGTGGGTCTAGCCCTATGACATGTGTTGTTTTGCATCCACCAGGGCTATCTAATCATTTCTATTAGTTTATTTATGATTGTCACTCCATGAACCACCGCCTCACGAACCTTCATGTGTGCTGACTAACACCATTCCCTCATCGCCGCATGATACTCACATTGGCATGGTGCTTGAGCTCAGGTCCGTTCCTGCAATGCTGATAAACCCGGGGATCGAGCTCTCGTTCGCGGCCCGCTTCGCGTACACCACCTCACGGAGTCCTTGGTGCCTCCGTCTCACGCCTTGGCGGCTCCCGACCTTCTTTGTCATCTAAAACTGCAGGTTCACCTGGCGATGGGCCAAGGGTCGGCCTAGGCAACCACCATCTGGCCTCGCGAGTCGCTTTCACGTTAAAGGGGGACCTCCCGAGCATCGCGTCTCCGGAGCTCCTACTGGCTCTCCATCCCTCACCCCTGGCCTTGACCACGGCATCGCGACCTGGCATAACTAACGGCGGCTGAGCTCGCTCCAGGGCCGGGTCCTGAGGACGTAGAGCACTTTGGCAAGCAAGGCAGGAGGGTGGCCAGTGCAGGCTGCGCCCAATGGTACCACAGACGCGATAGCAAGCATCACCTCCCTAATGGACTCAGACACCAAAAAGATAAGTCTCGGCTCGCTACAGCACCAGTTTCGCTCCCCGCACGCCTCGCCTCGCAGTTCCACTTGGGCAGTTTGACTCCCCTTTTCGATTTTCTGTGCAGCTGCTTGCACGCCAAAGGGGACCTCGTGAGCATCACGTCTCATGAGCTCTTACCGGACCCTAGGCCGCTCACCTCCTAGCCTTGACCACGGCATCGCAACCTGGCATACTAGCGATGGCTGAAGCCTGCCTGGGAACTGGGTCCTGCCGGCGTAGAGCACCACGCTGTCTAGGGAAGAGAAAAGCGAGGAACCTAGCCGAAATGGAATATGCATATCCATCACGAAATCAAAAGAAATAACATCGATATTAAGTGCATTCCGATCCTTACAAACCCCACGGGGGCTGATCTTCATCTCGCGCAGGAGAAACAACTACAAAGCCCTGCGGAATCATCGGCGACGCCGGGCACAGCCGCATCTATGCTACGGCCTCGGCAGGAGCTTGGCGGCACGTACCTGTCGTCGCTCGACTCCGGGGAAGCACTGGGCTCATGAGATTCGCTGGATTCCCAGGAGTCGTCGCTGCTGCTGGACGAAGTACCGGGAGGGACGGCAGCAGGTCTGGCACCTATTGCGGTGTCCCTTGAGCTGTCTCCTCTAGGGAGCACTCCAGCCGTCGCCCTCCTTGTCGAAGACCTTGAAGAACAGGGTGGTCGCACCGTCATACTCGAAGTGGATCGCCAGGGCTCCCTCTGTGCAGCAAGCCCGGGCGATCTCGCCCCATCCTCGCGTCATGAAGACTCTCTAGGCGGCACCACCTCGACTTCAGCTCCAGTGGCGACGCTGCAACACCCTACGTGCTGCAGCCACAACTCAACTGGTCCCCTCGGAGGCAGCTCATCGGCGAAGAACCGCGGGAGTCGGATCCAGATGTCGGGAGGCATCCTTGCCCACACCACGAACTCGCGCGAGCTACCCTCAGCATGGGTCCGTGGTGCGGTTGGCAGGGCAATGGCGGCCCTGCCATCTTCATCAGGCGCCACTCGACAGCGCACTCCTTCATCTTGAGCGCGGGGGTATAGGGGGAGGGGGAAGCCAGGCGGTGGCCTCGATTGCCAAGGCCTGGCCACCTCTAGCCCCGCGCCTGCATCGTCAGAAAGGTGGATCCGTTTCTTCACCGGGGGAGGGTCAGGCCCCTCCATGGAGCCTTCCCCTTCTTTGCTGCAGAGTACCTCCTGATCGGCGCCATGGGAGCAAGATGGAGAGGAGAAGAAGCAGGCGGGAGCAAGATGAAGGAAAGATGGGCGGGGGGCTCTGCCCCTCCTTCACATTTATTGCCAAAGGAGGCCAACCGCCGGCCTCCACAACCTCGCGCCATCATGACCTTCTGCATGTCGCATCGACCAATCATGTCGAGCAGTTGCCAAGGCAGCATGGGGAAGCGGAGTCGCCCACGTCCCATCAATCGCCATGCGTCATCAAGGTCACAGGCGGTTAGGGCCCGCGGTGCTCCGCACTTGCCCTTTAGCTTCGCCTGGAAGCCAAGTCCGAGCGTACCTTGGGCTCGGGGGCTACTGTCGTCGTCCTGGATTCAGGGGTATCCAGCCCTGCCTGCTTGCGGCCCACCGCGCGGCTCCATCTACGACCTGGTACGGCCCAGCTTCAACACCAACACCATAAGACCCTCGCGAGGGGCCAAGCCTCGCGAGGGGGACAACGCCAAGACCCCCGAAGGAATTGGCCTCCTCAGGAGGGCTCCTGAGGGGCGGAGAGTTCTATGTAGGTTACCTCACAAGGCTCTGTTGATGTAAGCCATGATGACCAAGGCCAGGCGAGCGCCAGGCTGGCGCGGAGCACAGGTTTCCTCTTCGGTGCAAGGGGGAAAGCCACAGGCGCGGAGTCCCAAAGAATCAGCCAAAGCTTTCCATTCCGGTGCAACAAGACCAAGACCGCCAGGACGGCAGGACGGAGGTCATCGACGAGTCCACCGCCACGTCATGACCATAGGCTTTTCGCAGGCGAAGACTACTTTTGTCAGGATAGACTGTACTACTTGTCCCCTTTCAAATCTGGCCGTTGTGGGATCCCTTCCCACTCATATTTGGGAAGAGGACCAAGGCCACTATAAATAGGACTAGCCACCACAATAGAAGGGGGACGAAAGAAGAGATGAGATCAGAACAAGTAGAGCTAGCATACACCATACGAGCTCAAGAACACCTCACCTCTCGAGGCTTGTTCATCCACTGTACCAGTTCATCCATAGCCCTTCAAGGCAATCCACCACACCACACTGGATTAGGGTATTACACCACAACGGTGGCCCAAACCTGTCTAAATCTCTCTGTCTTTGTGACCTTTGAGCTCGAGGCGCTAGGCTTAGGAGGATCATGAGTAGGTAAGCTAGGCAGGTTGAGATCTCCGCACGCACTCCAGAGTTTGAACCTCTCAAGGGTTTGCGGATCCCTAAATCCGACAAACCCCTTCATATAGCATAAGATGGGCACCAGAGACCTACCAGGGGGCCCACAAGCATTAGGGGCACACCTAGGGGGTAGGGCGCGCCCCTCAGACATGTGGCCTCCTGGTGGGTCCCCTCTGGTATTTTCTTTGCCCAATGTTTTTTATAAATTCCAAAATAATTCTCCGTAAATTTTTAGGACTTTTGGAGTTGTGCAGAATATGTCTCACAGATTTGCTCTTTTTGGATCCAGAATTCTAGCTGCCGAAATTCTCCCTCTTCATGTAAACCTTGTAAAATAAGAAATAAAAGGCATACATATTGTACAATAATGTGTAATAACAGCTCATAATGCAATAAATATCAATAGAAAAGCATGATGCAAAATGGACATATCAGTGTCTGTGAAGCACATCGGTTATGGTAGCCGACGTTGTCGGTGGATTACACGGTGTGGTGGACGAGGGAGTAGATGAGGTAGCTCCGGTGCGGTGGTGAAGCGCGACCATCATATTTGTCATCGTCGTCCGACACAGAGGTGGGGAAAGAGACGAGACGAGGGCGATTCAAACTTTGCTTGGGTTGGCGGCGAATTAGGGATTTGAGCGTTGTGGGTGCGGAAGGGGATGATGGAGAAGGGAGATTTTGCAGGGCTGGAATTGGGGCCGCCAGATATTTCAATCCGAAATGTGGAAGCGCGGACATTTTTTGTCGTCGTTCTTTTGTTTGGGGGCGGGGAGGGGGAGGGAGGGGTGGGTGGCTAGGTGCTAGCATCTGTAAGACACACCCGACCACCACGACACGACCCTGGTCTGCCTGGTGCGCCTACATTTGAGAATGCAAACAAATCTGCTTTCATTTGCAAACGAATCTGTATGTATTACCATGTCAGTGTTTTCCTTGTAAATAACTAGTCCTTCTAAATGTGATACTAAAAATTAAATGATGAGGAGTTATTTGAATTAGAGTGTGTGTCACATAGCGATCTCCAATTCTAACGTGGATTTCACATTTCACGGTAGACACGCTACTTTTTTAATACAAATTCATATGTATAAGATGAACACCATGGTAGTGAAATTTTTTTGGATGGATTCAAACATATGACCACACACATACAAAATACCAAAACAATCGAGTCAATGTCAACTTCTCCAAACCTAGTATGGCACAAATTTGAAATAATTACAAAAGCCATATGCATGGTCCTCAATTCAAATCTTACAGTGTACACAAAATTGAAACGTCAATATTAAGTCTAGTACTATCTACATTCAAATGTTGTTTTTAGCCCCACCCACCCATCGGCACACATGCCACATACTTCCTGTATCGATCAATCTTCCTCTCCTAACCACCTTACAAAGCTATTGGTTTCCAACACATGTTCACTCTTTCTCTCAATGTTTCGTACTCTAACTCTCTCAACTACACAACCCCCTTTTCCCACTCTGTTAACAAATGTATCTCTCTCACACACCCGCCATTGCACTCCATGCCGAGTTCTCTATCTCTCTCACATGACCCTGGTCTGCCCGGTGCGCCTACATTTTAGAATGCAAATGAATCTTCTTTCATTTGCAAACGAATCTGTATATATTACCATGCCCGTGTTTTCCTTGCAAATAATTAGTCATTCGAAACGAGATACTATAAATTAATTAATGAGGAGTTATTTGAAAAAATATTGAAATGGAATGCACGGTATCCACGCTAACGTGGATTAGAGTGTGTGTCACATAATTAGCTATTTGAATTAGAGTGTGTGTCACATAGCGATCTCCAATTCTAATGTGGATTTCGCATTTCACTGTATCCATGCTACTTTTTTAATACAAATTCATATGTATATGATGAACACCATGGTAGTGAGAAAACTTTTGGGTGGATTCAAACATATGACCTACAAAATAGCACAACAATCGAGTCAACGCAAACTTTTCCACAACTAGTATGGCACGAATTCGAAATAATTATCCATATGCTTGGTCCTCAGTTCAAATCTCACATTGTACACCGAATTGAAACATTGATATTAAGTCTCATACTATCTACATTCAAATTTTGTTTTTAGCCCCACACCCCCCATCACACATGCTACATACTTCCTATATCGGCCAATCTTCCTCTCCTAACCACCTTAGGAAGCTATCGGTTTTTGACACACGTTCATTCTTTCTCTCCATTTTTGAATCTCTAACTCTCTCAACTACACAACCCCCTTTTTCCACTCTGTTACCAAATGTATTTACCTCACACACCCGCCATTGCACCCCATACCGAGCTCTCTCTCTGTATCTCCCTCCCACCCTCTCTCGCAAGATACATGCATTGCCTATCTAGCCCCCCTACCTCTCGTGCACATGCACACACATTGTCTATCTAGGTCACTCCCTCGAGACTGTCTCACTCTTTCTTCCGTACGGCAGTCCACACTTGCTCAATCTCGCTCTGTTTACATGAGTCTCGATTAAACTTGTTTTCTTTCACACACAAATGATATATCTCCCTGTTCTGGCCTCGATCGGCACACTCTATACTCTCTCATGCAGATTGTCTATCTAGGTCAGTCCATCCAAGCCGCCCCCACTCTTTCGACCTCATGGTGGCCCACGCTTGCTCAATCTCTCTCTCTCTATCTATCTTTATGTATGTCTTGATTGACCTTGCTCTTTCTCAAATACAAACGATATATCTCCATGTTTGGGCCCAATTCGACATATTCATATTGTATACTCTCTCATGCACATTTTCTATCTAGGCCACTCTCTCCAACCCATCTCACTCTTTTGATCGCATGAAAACCCACACTCGCTTAATCCCTCTCCCTTTAACTATGTATTGATTGACCTTGCTTCCTCCCACACACAAAATATATCTACATGTCTATGACTGGATCATCTTTTAAGCTCTCTATTACAGCCCTCACCCTTCCCAAAAGCTCAATCAGAGAATATGTCTCCAGAGCATATATATCTTTTCAACGAATGCCGGACCACACTCACTTTGTCTCTCTATCTATCTATGCCTCGATTGACCTCACTTTCTCACGCCGTATCTTCCACACATTGAAGCTATCTCTCCATCCCTCGCAGAGCCGGAGCTATTTACATTGCGAGGGGACTCCAACCTTGGATTAATTTGTGAAGGCATTTATTCCAGTGGGTTTAGATTATATTTTCGTAGCATTCGGCCCACAAGTACTCCAAACACCGTTGCAATCCCTGCACCTCCCCCCAATTGATTTCCCTTTAGCTGGGTCACTGCTCTCTCGCACACCCTTTCTCACCTTTCACGTTGCGCCATGGTATTTTTGCAAAAAACTTTGTTGTTCTCTTTAATTATTATAAGTAAGATACAAACTACACATTGATAGTCCACCTGTAATGGAACAAATTTCGACCCAGAAATTAAAGTGCTACAAACTACACACCGAGGGGGCCACCTGTCATGGAACAAATTTGGACCCATATATAAATTAAAACAGAAAAATGACGAGGATCGAACATGCGACCAGGGCCTTCAAGCTGCACGTCAATAGGCCACATAGTAGCAACGTTTGTGGTACCCCCCTTTTTGATATAATATTTTTATATTACCATAGCCTATTTAATGGATAACATGTTTTTATATTAATTTGTGTACATTAGTGGGACCGGCTTAGCACATGCTATTCACCTTCACTTACTGGTGGGTTCCATGTCTGCTCTCTCTCTCTCTCTCTCTCTCTCTCCTCCACTTCTACATTTAGACGCACGGGCGAACATGAAGAACGTGCGGGCGGTGTTGCCGTTGACCATATCTGGACGTGTTCACAAGTTACGGCAGTAGCTTCACGTACTATTAGTATTATACATGTAACAAGTTTAGGAACAAAAGTGACGGTGACGGACAAGTTAGGCTAGTTATAGTACTATTTATCTACTACTCCATAATAATTAAATGCATGGATAAATAGATGTATCGCCTAGTGCTCGAACAAGCGGACTAGTCACGCCCTACAAGTATTTGGAATTGACTTCCCTAAAAAATATTTGGAATTGACGTGGTATTTAATATGAAATGTTTGTGATGAGAAGGAATACATGTGTCTTGATGACATTTTATATTTAATTTGATATGGCTCTCACAGAACATTCAATCAATCAAACCATAGATTTCATCCAGTCTAACTCCGACTTTACATTCATACGACAATCGAACTAAAATAAATGGAAATGATAAATCCCAAACTTTAAGATTTTAAGCATGGCAATCCGAACAATTTTCATGGCAAATTTAGATTACGCAGCGGCGGCGGGGGCATCTTGTAGCGAGAAGCGGCTCCTCTGCCGTGCTCTGTGTGTCATTGGGCCACTTATCGATGACGATGGCGACGACAACGTCTTGCGCTGTTGTTGGCGTAATCTTGGACATTGGCCCTAGCTTCAAGGAAGGCTAGAATGTTCTGGACCTTGGTCTCCAGGAGTGAGTCAAGTGGCGGGAGGAGGCGACTGGCATTGGTGCAATGAAGCGGTCGATGACGGCAATCCATACCGTTGAGGGGGGCACTAGCACCAACGCGGGGACAAGCGCTGGCAAGGGCACGGTAGAGACATTCATGTGCACGGGCACCGACACGGGCACGCGCGTCAGTGCACATGCAGGCGCATGCGCTGGACGGTACACGGGCACGTGCACGCCGCATGTGCATGCACTGGCAGTTGCACGGGCGTGTGAAAGGCATCAGGACCTCATGGAACCTCGTGGCATCAAGCTCGGCGACAGTGTGCGGCTGCTAGCCCATCAATGCCACGGGGATGGGCGCTGGCGTAGTCGGGGTGACGGGAGATGAAACGGGAGTGGGGACAGGTGCGGTGTCTTCCCACAAGGCCAGTTCAAGCTCGTCCCAAAGCGCCTTATGTTCTTGAGACTCTGGCTTCGTGTCTTCCTCTGGAAACAAGAAGACTAAGGGCATCCCATCGTGATGCGGCATGGCGTACGGTTACGTCAGGCTGGTTGGAGGTAGACGACAGGAGAATTGGAGAGGAAGAGAGAAGATTGTAGCGATACCAGGTAGTGCGGGGTGATTTTAAACTGCGACGTCGGCGCCATTATAAGTGTGGGCAATTGGGACAAAGGTGGGCGGTGGAACCTGGTCAAAGGGCTCACCTCCCAGTGAGCCGGCACAGCTGCCTGCTCACACGCCTCCCAGTCAGCCGGCACAGCTGCCTGCTCGCACGCCTCCCATCGAGTCACACACTTGCTCGGACGGCACCTGCCGATAAGAAGAGGGACTCGTGGCGGCACGTAAACGCCCATGGTTTGAATAGTGAAACCGTTCGTGTTAATGTGACAGTTCTTTGTTCCAAAATACCTTAGATCTTCATTTGTGCAACTTTTCATAAGCAACTTGTCACAAATTGGACAAAACAATTAGGACAACATATTTGTGTCATATCACGAGACCATGCTTAGTTTCAGGTCACTTTTAGATTTTTTTTGAAATTTTAAATCCAGGATTCGAAACAATATCATGACCTGCATCACGAAATAAATTTTCAAGCAATACATCTTTACTGTTGTAGATGTTAATATTTCTTAAGAAAGGATTTGGTCAAACATTTTTCTTAGTTAGACTTCAGACAAGTTATATATGCAAAGTAAAAGGATAATCCCTCTGTACCAGTGCATTTCCTGATATAGTAACTCTATTACTAGGCACGAACAAACGGGGCTCGGTTATGTGCTCATCTTGGTGTAGTACTATTAGTACTAGGCAATGGAGTTGATGGGTGACCTTGGGTAGCAGCGACCAAGGGAACTGAATCGTACTCGGCACGGTAGGTAACATGGTATAGTTACTAAATCATCCCTCCATTGTTCATCGGTAGTCATTATGGACCGGGGGCATGAGGGGAATTTCCTAGGGATGAAATTCTGGCCGCCCGATATTTTGACTCGAAATGTAGAGGCTCGAGTGGTTGGGGTTGGCTAATGTGCATACCATGCACGCCACAAGAAGGACATGAGCTCGCGTCTTTTTTTGGGATCAACACGAGCCCGGGTCTGGTTGGTATGCCACCGGGTGCTACCATTCGAGAATACGAAAGGAATCTTTTGAATTGTCGAACGAATCTATATGTATTACAATGCCCATATTTTCCTTGCAAGTAACTAGTCATTCCAAAAGGACAGGTAAATGATTTATGACGAGTTCTTAAATTAGAGTGAGTTTGTGATACAATGATATCAACATGGATTTCACATTTCATGGTATCCTCGGTAAGTGTTTCATTGCAAATTCAAATTTCAAAGATGAGCGGTATGGTGGTGAGAAAACTTTGTATGTATCAAGCATATGACCACACACACACACACACACACACACACACACACACACACACACACACACACACGAATACGCCAACAATCCAGTAAGTATAGTGCATCTATTTTTCCAAACCATGCATGTATGACATGAATTCAAAAATACTCCTTTGAAATTGCTGAAAAGACAAAATATTCAGGAACAAAGGGAGTAAAATGTAAGCCATGCATGGTCCTCAATTGAATATTTAAAATGCACAGTAAACTAAAATATGAATATTAAGTCTAGTCACTACAAAAAAAATACACTTCTGTGATGATACGTGTTTGTCACAGTAGGTCACGTTTTCTATCATGCATGTACATCCATGACAATTTTATGACAGAATCAAGATAGTCATACATGTGCTGTCGTAGAAGTGTTCCATGACATTACCAAAATTATCATCACGGAAGTGTCCACTTCCATGACGATAAATGTCGCGTCATGGAAGTACTTTCGTCAAGGGTGACCAACATGTGGCATCCACCATAACGGCTCGCTGTTAACCTATCGGGTCCAGTTTTGGCTCCGATACCCGCTAACAGCCACGACCAATGCCCATTTTCCACGTGTAAAATTCTCATTGGCCGATGGAGCCACGTGTTAGCTCTGCGTTGGCACAGGTGTCACTCATCAAATGGTCAAGATGCGCCTATGGTATGTTGACACTTGGATGGGCCCAAAAGTGGCCCATAAAGTTTAAATGGGTCGGGCCAACTAAAGGCCCACAAGATATAGCGGACCATAATGGGCCGGCCCAACTAAAGGCCACAAGATTTTGCAGACCATAATGGGCTGGCCCAGCTAAAGGCCCAACATTCTCAGTTAAGGCCCGTACGGCTAGTGTCAAATCGGCCCGTCAACGGCTCGTCCTAAACTTGTCATCATCGTGACCCATGGTCACTTCTGGCCCGTTAACAGTCCGCTAAGTATTTGTGCCAAATTATGGCCCGGTGTATTTCCGGCCTGTTAAAGGTCCTGCTTCATTTGGGCCCATTTACAAGCGATTGAAACTTTCGGCCCATAAACGACCATCAAGGATTTGGGTCATATTCGGCCATGTCTGACATTCGGCCTATTAGAGGCCCACTATAGATTTGGGCCACTCTCAGCCTATTGTGATTTTCGGCCTGTTAACATCGGACGAAATCCATGGGCCATATGTGGCCCAACGTCACATTGGGCCTATTAATGGCCCATATAAAAATGACACTAATCAAGCCCGACCGAACTTCTGGCCTGTTAAAGGCCCGTGTAGTAGGTCGGTGCATTTACGGCCCATCCGAATTTCGGCCTGTGAACGATCCGCATTGTAAATGGGCCACCATTTTGGTCTGCTAAAACCAGTGGGTTATTTGGCACAATCAGGGCCCAATATCACTTTAGGCCTATAAAGGCCCATGTTTTTTATGGGCTCGAGATATTTACACCTGTAAACGGCCTATTGTTACCGAGGGCCCAAATTATGTTTAGGCCTGTTAAAGGCCCACTAAGGGCACAGGCCTACTAGAAAAATAGGAAAGCTTATGTTGATTTAAGCCCAGATATTTTTAGTGGGCTACATGCAAATTTCGGCCCATAATTGTTTTTAGCCCAATTGGAATGGGCCCAATGAATGTTGGCATGTTGGGCTCCTAGGGTACATTACTAAGATAAACCTACACTATACAAAAATAGCGTCGTAATTACTACAGACTTTGGCAGCATCATAAATGTTGTATCACAACAAAATAAATTCCAACCATACAACAAAAGGCCTGTTGGCATAAAGTCTACAGTCCTTGCAGATAAAAGCACCATCAGATGTATATAAGCACGGATCATTTGACCTAAGTGCTAATGTTTCAGGCTGTAGAATCTGATGGAGCAGCACGATCTTCACCTTTTTTCCGCCATTGCTCTTGAACAACGAAGCGAATGTCTGATAGTCTAGTTTCAAAACCATTCGTGTCTTGACGACATTTGTAAACCACTCTTCTTGTTTCCGAAACGACGTCCATCAGGGATTGGACTTGTGTCTGGAGCACAGATATATCACTCTGTCTAGCCGGAAGATTTTGTTCAGTAGGCGATTTGGACGAGGTTACCTTGACGACCAACCCAGAATTACGCAGGAAGGTGCTTTTTGCACTGTTAGTGGAGAGATACTGACGCACTACAGCAAGAGGTGACATTGTGCCTGTGGTAGCCTCGTCACCTTTAGGTGTTGTTGTTGTTCAATAATTTGTTCCATAGCTTGCTGAAAGTTTGAACTTGTAGACTAGTGTACCAGATAAGTTACTATTGAGACAAAAACAAACAAAGTAGGTTACACGTTTATACATAACTTATTTTGGTGAACTACTATAATACATTAGCATGTATTGTAGTGCCAACTACATAATAAAATCACACTCGAAACATATGTCCATGTAGCATGCCTACTGTATTGTCTATTTCCTCGTACTCGTTGACATCTAAGGATAAAGAGACATGGTTTAAAGTAGGATGAATATAGTATGACATCATTCATATCATGGGCAAACAGATATAAAACAAACAGGCTATTTTATCGTTGTGTGCGCATGTGAACATCACAACTAGGTTACAATCAAGACCAAAAGAATATCATTCATATCTTTTTAACCATGTAAGGTGAAATGGTACGTTAATACAACTGTGTATAAAAGTGAACAGAGTAACTGACATTGCCTGCAAACCAAGCAGTTAAATCAACACATCACAGTACCAATCAGTTCAAAGGCAGAAGGAGTAAGGACTTACAACAGTGCCTTGAACTGGTGTGCTCATGCCCTTCAAATTGCTGGTGTGGCAATCCTTGAAGATTTGCACTGCATTCGGTTTAGGTTCTTTTTGGTCCGTACGGGTTGTCCTCTGTATTTGGAACAAGTCAATATAGATACGGTAATATGGCACATAAAAAAGAAGGAAGTACCAGCTATTTACAAGAGTTGCGGTGTGCAATATAGCGACGAGATCCTGTAGTCTTTGGAATTTCACTTTAGAACGGTTGGTCTTGTTCTTCAAATAGTTAGCCTAGAAGAAGATACACTTGTAAGGCACATACATAAATACAAGTTCAATATGTGGTCTGATCTAATACATATATCCTACCTGACACTTTGGATCAGACCAGTGTTTAAAAAGGGTTGTCCAATCTTCATCTGTAATATATTCCACTGGAGATGTTTGGGCGATTTCATTGTTGGCCTTTCCTTCAAAGTGAAATTTTCTAAGGTTGTACCAATAATATCGCAGAGTAGACTGAAAAACATGAGTGCATTCTTGTTTAGTTGCATCATCTTTCGGATCCAACTTGAACCTCATCTGATGAAAAAAGAATGTGAGTCTTATTAGGAGGAATCTAGAAAGTATGGGACAGTGCAAGACAATATTACTAATTGCGATAAATAACATCACTTACGGATAAATGGTCAAGGAAGGTGTTAAACTGGGTATTGTCATTCTCATTCCTGTATTGGATCCACGTTGGGAGGATATGTGCATGACACCTAACGGCAACGACTGCCTCTGATACTAACTTGGCTTACTCTGTAGCATCACGTGGCTTTTTTTACCTGCCTCAAAATGGATCTCCATTCTTCCTTCTTTAGATTTTGTTAATCTATCAAGCATTATCCCTGATGTCTATTTCCGCTTGCACCATGGTGCTAGTTTAACGACGAATATGGAAAGTGTTAGTGTACGTCAAACTGTGAGAGTACATATAAAGGAGCATGCAACTGCAACTTACTCGGTCAGGTACCGTCTTGGTGTTGATGCTCATGAGGTTCATCTGATCTTCCCAAGTCTTGTTGTGTTAGCAGTGCTTCGGAAGTAGTGTTAGGCGTGAAGACAGCTTGGGTCTAGCCAGTTATGGAGCAAACAAATGAGTAACTTGTTGAGATGCTGGTACAGTTGAAGCGGATGTTGCAGCTGGTGGAGCAGGTGATACTGTGTTTGTAGATTTAGCCGGTGGACTTGGACCTTCTACTGTACTATAAATACCAGCAGAATCTCGATGGTAGATCCTTTTCCGTTTCACCTGACGAGTAACACCATTCCCTACTATATTCTTTTCCTTGCTCTTTTTTGACTTTGCCATGTCAAGCCGTACCCACAACACAAAATAATAAAATCGCTCTTCGGAACTCATTGATGCATGATACATACAAGAAATACTTTGATGTAAGACAACCGTATGAGGATGGAATATGTAAGAAAAATAGGACGGCGTGACATATTCACAGCTATGATGTGTAAACTAAGCAGAAGGATTTTCAAGAAAATAGAAGTAATGCTAGGTAGACACCATATGAAAGATGCAACCAATATTACTCTGCCAAGTTAAAAGTGTCTTGTCATAAGTGGCAATTCGAAAAATTAGAAGCAGTACAACATAGAAATCAATGCAAGATGCAAACACTATCAAACTGCCATGTTAAAAGCGCTCGATCATGAGTGACTGATGCGGGATACACAACATCAGTACTTTGATGTAAGAACATGGTACGATAGATAGATGCAGTGTATTCTAGACACATGCTAGACAACATATGCAACATGAAACCAATTATCACACTGTCAACTTAGAGCAAGCACCTGCGATGGTGGAGTACGGGAGACGAACTCATCATATAGACTTGGTACTTCAACTTCATTAGCAGTAGAAGTGGAAAATCTAGAGAGTCTCTATTTGCGTCGGTGCGGAGGACCACCAACATCCCCTAACTTACTCTTTTCCTTCCTATTTTCTGATATTGCCTTATAAAGTCAAAACCACAAGAAGATGAATAAAATTAGCTCTGCATAACTGGTTGATGCATGATACAGACGAACACTACTTTTATGTAAGGCAAGCGCAGGATAGGAGGATGGAATATATACAAAAAAAGACAGCATTGCATATTCACACGTACGATAGGAGGATGGAATATGTATGAAAAACAGTAAGCAGAAGGCATTTCAACAAAATTAGAAGAAATGAAAGCTAGGCACCATATGATCATGCAATCAATATCACTCTATCAGGTAAATAGTGTCTTCTCGGAAGTGCCATTTCAAGAAATTAGAAGCAGTACGAGCTACAAGACAATGCAAGATGCAACCTACATCACAGTCCCAAGTTAAATGTGTCTTATTGGTAAGTGATCATTGCAGGTATAAGTTTTAAGCTATGCAGATGCAATTCAACATAATCAGAAGCAATACAAACTAGACATCATATGGAACACGCAACCACATATAACAGTTCCATGTTAGACCAAGCACCTGTGATGGTGGAGCAGGGGAGATGTGCTCATCATGTACACGTATGTTCTAGAAACAGGAACACATATCATATTCACATGCATTATGTGTAAAGTAAGCAGATCCAATTCGACAAAGTTAGAAGCAATACAAGCTAGACATCATACGCAACATGCAGCCACATATAATAGTGCCAAGTTTGAGCAAGCACCTGTGATGGTGGAGTAGGGGAGATGTGCTCATCATCTACACAGCTACGCTGACTGTACAGCCTTGTGTTGTCTTGCGAATCTTGTTGGGAGGATGTCGGAGTAGAATCTGTAGATACCCCCTGATTGAGTTTCTCCAAAGGACCACCATCATCCATTGCCGGACTAATTTCCTTCAGCTATAATGATTTTGCATTGTGAAGTCAAACCGATAAGGAAAAGGAATTAAATTCGCTCTTCAGAACTCATTCATGCATGATACTGGCGAACACTACTCGGATGAAAGGCAAACATATGATGCGAGGATGGAATATGTACGAAAAACAGGATGGCATGACATATTCACACCTATGATGTGGTAACGAAGAAGAAGGCATTTCAACAAATTAGAAGCACTACAAGCTAGACACCATATGAAAGATGCAACCAATATCACTCTGCCAAGTTCAAACTGTATGGCATTTCAACAAATTAGAAGTAGTACATGCTAGAAATCATATGCAAGACACAACCAATATCATAGTGGAGACTTAAAGGTGCCTTATCAAAAGTGACTAATGCGGGATATGAAAGAATAGTAATCTGATGTAAGAACATGGTGTGATCAGATATAGTATGTTTTAGAAACAGGAACACGTGTCATATTCACAGGCATTATTTGTAAAGTAAGCAGATGCAATTCAATAAAGTTAGAAGCAATACAAGCTAGACATCATACGCAACAGGCAACAACATAATGGTGCCAAGTTAGAGCAACCACCTGTGATGGTGGAGTAGGAGAGATGTGCTCATCATCTACACAGCTACGTTGACTGTCTAGCCTTGCGTTGTCTTGCAAATCTTGTTGGGGGGATGGTGGAGTAGAATCTGTAGAGACCCTCCGTTTCAATTGATCGGAAGGACCACCATCATCCAAAGCCTTACCAATTTATTTCCACTTTATTGATTTCGCATTGTGAGGTCAAACCGACAATAAAAAGGAATATAATTTGCTCTTCAGAACTCATTCATGCATGATACTGACGAACACTACTCTGATGAAAGGCTAAGTGATGATACGAGATGGAATATGTATGAAAAACTGGACAGCTTGACATATTCACACCTATGCTGTGGTAACTAAGTAGAAGGCACTTCAACAAATTAGAATCACTACAAGCAAGACACCATATGGAAGGTGCAATCGATGTCACTCTGCCAAGTTAAAATTGTCTCTTCATAGGTGGCGTCCATCAAACTAGAAGCACTACATGCTAAAAACTATATCCAAGACGCAAACCAATATCACACTGTCAACTTAAAGGTGTCCCATCATAAGTGACTGATGCAGGATACACAAGAAGAGTAGTTTGATGTAAGAACATGGTGATAGACAGATATAGTATGTACCAAAAACAGGAAATCGTGTCATATTCACACGTATCATGTGTAAGCTAAGCATATGCAGTTTACACTAATTAGGAACAATACAAGCTACACACCATATGCAACATGCAACCAGATATCACACTGCCAATTTAGAGCAAGCACCTTGGATGGTGGAGTAGGGGAGCGGAGACTTGGACCTTTTAATGCACTAGCAGTACAAGGAGAATCCATACAGATGGTCCATTTATGTTGCTGCAGAGCACCACCATCATCGCCTTCCTTACTCTTTTCCTTCCTCTTTCTTGATTTTGCCTTGTCAAGTCAAACCCACAAGAAAAAGGAATAAAATTTGCTCTTCATAACTCATTGATGCATGATACTGACGAACACTACTTTTATGTAAGGCAGCCGCATGATAGGAGGATGGAATATGTATGAAAAACAGGACGACGTGACACATTGACATGTATCATGTATAAAGTGTAAACTAAGCACAACGTGTTTGAACTTGTTAGAAGCAATGCAAGCTAGAAACCATATGAAAGATGAAAGCAATATCACTCTGCCAAATTAAAAGGGTGGCCTAACAAATGTATTTGTCCAAATTAGAAGCAATACTTGGCAACAGGCTAGAAATAATATGCAATATGCAACGAATAAAGGTGTCTCATCCTAAGTGATTGATGTAGGATACAGAAGAGAGGTGGTTTCATGTAAGAACGTGGTTAACACATAGATGTAGTGTGTACCAAAAATAGGAAGGCATGTCATATTCACAGGTATAATGTGTAAACTAAGCAGATGCAATTTACCCTAATTAGAAGCATTACAAGCTAGACACCATATGCAACATGCAAACACATATCACACTGTGAAGTTAGAGCAAGCACCTGTGATGGTGGTGTAGGGGAAGTGCGGTCTTCAATTATAGAGCTACGTTCAATATCTTCATTTAGGCTTGTTGTTTCTTGAGAATCATGTGGAGAGGATGAAACTGCACTCTTTATTAGAGTAGCGCGTCTCATACTAAACCACGGGCGTGACTGTCTCATCATAAGCGATAGATGCAGGATACACAAGAACAATAGTTTGATGTAAGAACATGGTGTGATAGGCAGATGTAGTATGTACCAAAAACAGGAAGGTGTGTCATATTCACATGTATAATGTGTAAGCTAAGGAGATTAAATTTAACAAATTAGGAGAAATACAAGATAGGCACCATATGCAACATGCAACCAGATATCACACTGCCATGTTAGAGCAAGCACCTGGGGTTGTGGAGTAGGGGATATGAGATTTGGAACTTGCACTACAGTAGGAGTAGCAGGAGAATCTGCAGAGATCATCTGTTCGGTTGCTCCAGAGAACCACCATCATTCCGTGCCTTCGTCCTTTTAGATTTTGCCTTGTCAAGTAAACACACAACAAAAAGAAATGAAATTCACATTTCCAAATTTGTTGATGCATGATACTGACGAACACAACTTTTATGTATGGCAACCACATTGTAGGAGGATGGAATATGTATGAAAAACGCTAAGTAGAAGGTATTTCAACAAATTGGAAGCAATGCAATCTAGACACCATATGGAAGATCCAACCAGAATCACTCTACCAAGTTAGATGTGTCACGTTATAAGTGGCACTTCAACAAATTAGACGCAATACATGTTTGAAATGATATGCAAGATACAACCAATATTACACTTTCAACTTGAAGGTGTATCATCAGAAGTGATTGATGAGGGATACACAAGAAAAGTAGTTTGATGTAAGAACATGGTTAATAGAAAGACGTAGTATGTACCAAAAACAGGAAGGAATATCATATTCATGGGCATAATGTGTTAACTAAGAAGATGCAATTTACCCTAATTAGAAGCATTACAAGGTAGACACCATATGCAACATGCAACCACATATCACACTGCCAAGTAAGAGAAAGCACCTGCGATGGTGGTGTGGGGGAATTGCGGTCATCAACTAGAGAGCTACATTGAGTATCTTCATTTAGCCTTGCTGTTTCTTGAGAATCATGTGGGGAGGATGACATTGCACTCTTTAAACGAGTAGTGCGTCTCACAGTAACCCACTGGGTGACTGTCTCATCATAAGTGATTGATGAGGGATACAAAAGAGCATTAGTTTGATGTACGAGCATGGTTAATAGACATATGTAGTATGTATCAAAAATAGGAAGGCATGTCATTATCAAAGGTATAATGTGTAAAGTAAGCAGATGTAATTTAACCAAATTGGAAGCAATACAAGCTAGACACCATATGCAACATGCAACCACATTTTACAGCGTGAAGTTAAAGCAAGCACCTGGGATGGTTGTGTGTGGCAATTGAGATCATCAACTGCAGAGCTATGTTTACTGTCTCCATCTGCTAACACTACACCCTTTAGAGCACTGAAACGCTTAGTGCTTATCTTCGAATTACACTAGAGCGACTTCTATCTTTTCTTTTTTGTATTCATCAACACTGCGTCAGAGTCCAAAATACCCATGCATAAAAAACAATAGTGTGAGTATGGGTAAAGTGTGTGCACAAGTAGTACAGTGTAAAGGTAGCAGATAGCAGGTCGGTGAGAAATAAATGACGGGAGGCATATGATAGCTCTACAACATGCATGGCACACGAAATTACTACAAGATTCTATGAAAATAACAGTCAACTGAAACAAATAGGTTAGTCCATTTTTTCTGCACCGTCCAATGTACAAAGAACATGCAAATCACCTTCATCTACCTCCAGCCAGTCAGTGTTACGATCTTCCTCGAAACGCCAGCGACCACTGGCCCAGTCCCCTGCCTCCGCCCTCCCCTCAACCTCACTGCACCGCCGTGCTTGGCACCACCCCCGGCCATCCCTTCAAGCCCCGCCGACCTCTAGATCAGGTGCAAGCAGCTCCTGTGCCCCACACCCCTATGATAGACACTGATGCGCCACTTCCCTGGCGAACAAGCGGACTAGGTGCTCCGCGTGCCTAAGTGGGTGCTGCATCTTTTAATTGCGGTTCGACTGACCCTGAATTGAAATCCAGGCGGGCTACTGACCTCTAGCAAAGTTGAAATAGTAAATGGGAGGAAACCTTGTGCATTTAGTATCACGAAGAAGATGCAGTAAGAAGCGCTCAACTAGTTTCTTTCGTGGAACGGATATGGTGTGAGCAGAGATGTAAGATTTGCACGAATAAGGGAAGAAGAGTACCTCTTTCTGCTGGCAGTGATGTGTCCTCCTTCTGTTTTTCCAACGATCTTCTTGTGGTTCACTGGAAACGAGAAGTTGTGGAGGATGGTGGAGCCTTGGACGAACCCATGGCCAAGTTGTTGAGTGT